>NC_060282.1:80417586-80717586 GCF_021613505.1 Equus quagga
GAGCGAATAAGTGAATGAATGAATGAAGGTGGAAAATGGGATGAAATTGGAAAATGACCCCAGTCACTAAATCACCTTATCCCATCCAGATTTTATAAAGTGAGTCAGAAATGCTTAGTCATATATTTTGAGGATATTTTTTCCATCGGCTCGGCCGAGAGACTCCTTAAACGAGGAGACACAGAGGAGTTGGAGCAGGTGCTGGGAGCAGTGGTTGTCATGACAGAAGCTGCTCGAGCAGAGGACACAAATGTCCCCCTTCCTGGTGGCAGCATCCTGAGTCAGCAGAGAAGGGCACCTAACCCCAAATGACGGATCATGTGCAACGGGGGCTACACAGTAGTTTTATGAGTCTTATGGGGAAAAACTTATCTCCACGTGTGTTAAAGTGATCAAACAAGAGAAAAAAATGTGTAACGATGTTTAAGGCTGTGAAATAGAATGTTCTGAACCGTGGGAAGAAAGCTCGTATAACCTTCAAGGCAGGCTCCTCTCCTCTGCTTGGCAACGTGTTCAAGACATTTTTTTCTTTTTGAAGGACTTTTCCAAGTGGATGGATGTTTGACTCAATCAGCCTCTGGACCGTGCTGCCAATTTTCACAGCCTGATCGCTGTGGGGGCTGTGGAGTATTTCTAACAAGAAAGGCTGTCTATTAAAAAGTAAGGCTACCAAAAATGTTATGAAAAATTGATAAGACATTAGAAAAAACCCCTAGTTTAATGTATTTTTCAGCAGAGAAGACAGAAATGGCCCCTTGTGGTCTAGCGAAGGGGAAACAGCTCTACATGGAGTCAGAAATTGGGACCTGAACTCTGCTCTTTACCGCCTGGGGTCTTGAACAAGGTATTCACCTGCTCTGAATGTCGGTTTCCTGATCAACAAAATCAGAAAATAATGCCTCCTTCCAGGGCTGTTATGAGGAGCAAACGAATTAACGCAGGAAAAAAAATACGCTGGCATCTGAAACAGAGTAATAGCTTCATTATTTACTGGAGGTGAATAATTTACCTGCTTTAATTGCTTGAAAAGCTACAGTGATAAGCAAAACGTCTTTTTTTTTTTGAGTCAATATCTCGACCACAGTTTTAATCACTGACAAAATTAAATGTTAAGTTCCTAATACGTTTCTAACGGGGTATTTTTAAAAATCTTCAATAGATTTTAATCCCCAGCAGAAGGGACTAAGTGTGGTTGTGGGGAAACCCTTGAACAGGGGAAAAGCAACGTTACAAGTAAAACCGAAGACATTGTTGGTGGCAGGACGATCTCTCAGCTGTGGCCTGGTTTCCCTGGCATTCCTTGAAAAATATGGCAGGGACACCAGCATAATGGACCAAGCGGTGTGGGATTCTCTTAAATTGTGACTCTCAGATTAAGAAGAAAAAAGCCAACACAACAAAACCCCAAAGGTATACTCCTTGGTCCCACTTCAGCTGTGAAGAGTCAGATCCTCTGGGGGTAAGGCCAGGATATATGTGTTTTGTTGTGTGTGGGGTTTTTTTGTTGTTGTTTTCTTTGTTTCTTTTTTTTTTGCTGAGGAAGATATGCCCTGTGCTAACATCTGTTGCCAGTCTTCCTCTATGTTGTACATGGGTCACTGTCACAGCATGGCCACTGATAGACAAGTGGTGTAGGTCTGCACATGGGAGCAGGACCCAGGCAGCCGAAGCAGCACACCAAACTTAACCACTAGGCCACCGGGGCTGGCCCAGGATATGTGTGTTTTTACAAAGCTCCCAGGTGATTCTTATGATCAGCCACTTTGAGGAGCCACTGTCAGAGGTAACACTTTCAGATTATAGGTAGTTTTTTCTGACATTGTTAATCTTGATTCCAAAGCACAAGGTGTAGCAGAGGATAATATTTGTCAAATATGTAAAATTCTCCTTAGAGCTAAACTGTGAAGAATATTCACCTATTATGTAAGATGCCATTCTTTTCTTTCACTTATTAATACATGATCCACCTTTGAATCTTAATAGACCTTTAGGAATAGAATTTTTGAATTCCTTTTATGTCGGCATATGGCCTTCTTCATTCAAGAAATACATCTGTGAGTTGGACGACTCATTAAATTGTTTCCTTTGCACCAGGCACTGTTGAAGCTCTCTGCTTCTAACATTTAATCTGTACAACAACCGTGCAAAGCAGGTACTATTACTATTCCTGAGCAAACAGGGACCAAGAGGTTAATGGTTTGCCCACCGTCACATAGCAAGTATCAGCACCAAGACGTGAACCTGGATAGTCTGATTTTCTTTTCTTTTTCTTTTCTCTCCAAAGCTCCAGTACAAAGTTGTATATCCTAGCTGTAGGTCCTTCTAGTTCTTCTATGTGGGATGCCGCCTCAGCACGGCTTGATGATGGTGCTAGGTCCACATCTAGGATTTGAACCAGCAAACCCTGGGCTGCTGTAGTGGAGCTCGCGCAAACTTAACCGCTAGGCCACAGGGCCAGCCCTGATAGTCTAGTTTTCAATGCTCCTCACTATTAGCATCATAGAAGGAAAATTGCTCATTCTACAGTGTTTATCGCTCATGTGCTATATGGCAGCAACGTGCTAGGCACTGGAGCCAGGCTACCTGTATTTCAATCCCGTACATACAGTGTAAGAGCTCAGGACATACGACTTTAGCGCATCGTGCCTCAGTTCCCTTCACTCTAAAGTGGGATGAGTATCAGTGCCCGAGTCATACCGTTGCTATGAGAATTAAACGTGGGAGCACCTGTAAATTACGAGGTCTGCAGTGAGTGCTCAGCGCACACTGATGCACAGTGGCTGTTGAAGGGCATCTAAACTGAGACAGGATTGTCTCAGAATGAGCCCTGTGGGTGAGGGACCGTCTGGGTCTGTTCAACCTGAAGAGGTCTTGCATTGTTAATACCCTTTTGAAATGCAAAGAGCCTCGCTCACTGGAAACACACGTAACCCAAATCCAGAAAAAAATTAAATTTCCAGTCTGTCATTGGAGCTATAATACTCATCCATCGTTGATTAGCCAGTTGACCAAGGGGCATAGATAAGAATGAAAAACAATTTAAGTTTTCATATAGATTTTCCTTTCATTTATTTCATTAGTCCTGCATTTTTTTTCTCTGAGCATATGTGTGTGAGGGCTTTGTTATATTTATTGATTTAGAGAAACAGAACACGATACATTTGTAATCCTAAAGCTCAAGAACAGCCTTGAGGGTACTTTCGCCATCTCTTTTTCCCTCCCACCTTTCTTTTCTCCAAGGCCTGTCTGTTCCATAATTATATTTAGTTCAAAGTTTAAACCTCAAACTCACTGAAACAATTATCTAGATTTTTAATATCCCTTAGAGGAAAATCCTGGTCTGCATTTTCCTTGTTTTGCTACCGTCACTTGTTTGAGATTTTTAAAACTCTCCTTCTGCGATGGTGCTGTTCTGTGAGTGAGAGAGCGAACGCTGTCCTCCTCGCCCAGGCCGGCCTGGACTAAAGCAGAAGGGAAACCTGCACATTTCAGTGACAGCATCGTGGTATTATCTGACCTTTACCGACATCTAAGGACATAGCAGACTTCATACATAGGGTAAAGTTCGCTGTGGCACTTATCTGGTGGATTTATTTCACCTGGGCTGACAGATTGGCAAACTACCACCTGGGAAGTAGAAAATAAGCGATATTCACAGACGAAATCTCTCAAGTAACTGAAGTTCTGTAAATACGAACCCTGTCATCTCTGCTCTCAGGCCAGGTGCGCCCCAGACAAAATGAAGATTGTGAGATTATGTCCTCGGCCTTCCTTCTTCCATTCTGGCCTCCTGGTTCCTCTAAATCTCAATTAAAATGGATCATGTTGGTACCTGCCAACCCCCGTTTAAATGATCAGTAACAATTGTTGCAAAATTTATTGATGGTGATGGGTGAGGTAGGCAGATATGGTCCCAACTGAGAGTGTCTATTAGAAAACCAAGCCTCTTCAAGGCTCCCAGCTCTAAAAATCACAACGTCATTGGTGATGGAACTGATAATCTTGGGCAATGATCCCTGCCTGGCTTTCTACTCAAATTTCTACTCAGACTTCCTTAGCTGCCTCGTGAGGCTGCTTCTGGCATTAGTTTTATTCAGGAAATAGGAAACTGTCTTGAGAAAAAGTGGCTCAGGAGATTATCTCAAACATAAACATTTTGAAAAGAGCATAATGTTATTTGATAGATAAATGTGAATTATTTTTTCAACAAATATTTATTGTACAATAAACACACAGAACAAGCAAAAACCCTGCCTTCAAGTAGCTCACATTCTAGAAGTATGATAGAGTTTGTTCTAGGCAAATGGTTGGGTGAGATAGTTCTTTGCAGAAAAGCACAAAGAAAGCATTGAATTTTTACTTCTGGGTATCTTCTCTAGAGAAATGGACACATGGATAAACAAGCATGTATAAGTTGTCCTGGCAGCATAATTTCTTCAGAGAAAAATTGGAAAGAATCTGAATATCCATCTATAAGGGAATAGTTCCGTAGTGGGTATGACTTGCAAGCAAACTCTAGATAGGAAAACAAAATTGGTAACGTTCTTTATTTTTCTGCAACTCAAGATAAAGATTATATGATGAGCTCCCATTTAGTCTGATGACTGAAGACTTAATCTGGTCACTTCCAGACAAACTGGGTCAGTTCAGGGCTTTTTCTTCCTTTTTCCTTCCCCTAGAATGCCACGTAAATTCGCAGGTGCTGAGGGAGCTTCAGACTTGGGGTTGGGGTAGCCGTTGCATGGCATGTACTGCAGTCTGTGATACCATTCTCACGGTGTGGACATCTGATATACCTGTTTCTTGGACCTCACCCCATCCTCCCCACCCCCCAGGATGCTAACGTTCCCTAAGATGGATGATCCTATCTGCTTCTGCTTCAAGGGGAGCACCGCTTTCCTGTGGAGGAAGCCCTTCCCTCTTCACAACTGAGATGCCTCTTCATAATATGCAGGCTCTCTTGCACACATGCTTTCTCTCTCAGCATATTTTCCTGTCTTTTGGGCAGCTTGGGAAAATTCAGCTCTTTCCCTCCCCACCACAGCAGCAGGGGGTCTGACAGGGCGGCCTCAGGTCCCCTCCCTTCTTGGAACTACACTTGTCATCTTTACCCAACTGTTACTGCACTTGCCGTGATAGGGAAGACGGCTGTGAGGGGCCGACTGCCTCGTGGGGTCCCAGACGGGGAGTGGGGACAAGTTCTCTACTCTCAGATGCCACAAAACTTATCTGAGGGCTTGCAGTTCTATTGTTCTCTGCTGTGGCAGATTGCGTTTTCACGAGATAGCCACAGACGTAGCTCCCATCTCATGTGCTTTTCTCTCAGGGAGACTTTGACAATTCTCCCACGGAGAGGTCAGGTGGGTCTACGTCCCCTCCCCTTGAACCTCGCTGGACTTTGTGACTGCCTCAGCCAGTAGAGTATGGGGGAAACGACACTATGTGACTTCTGAGCTGGGTCATAAAAATGTACACTTCTGCCTTATCCTCTTGGGACACTTGCCTTTGGAGTTCTCAGCTGCCATGTAAAGTCTGGCTGGCCTGAGGCCACCATTCTATGAAGCCCAAACCAGCAACTATGTAGCAGAGACCATAGGGGAGGTCCTGAGACCACATGGAGAGAGAGAGATGCTGGCCTGCCCAGCTGCCATGACCTGCTGTTCTGATTGAGCCTCTGTCTGACTGCAACTGAATGGAAGATTCTGAGACAAGACCACCCAGCCAGACCCTTCTTCAATTCTTGATGTGCAGAAACTATGAGTGATAATAAAATAATTGATTTTATTTTAAGCCATTAAAGTTTTGCTGTAATTTGTTATGAGGTTATAGAGCATTGCCACCTCTCTCACTTCGTCAGTTTAATGGCACCTGGTCACAGTGTTCCATTCCCAAAGACCCACATGGACACCTGACCTTCAAGCCCCTTGCGCGCCTGGCTCTGGCAGCATCACTGTGCTGGTGTGGGGATGTGGGGACGGAGGTGGCACAGTTGTTCTGACTCTTCAGCTATTCTCTTTCCAAGCTATTGTTTATGGCTTTTTTTTTTGGGCTCAGCTCCACCAAAATTTTACTTTTGAGTATCAAAAACAAAACCAAAAGCAAAAGCAAAAAATCCTTTTCTTTGTCAAAAGAAAAAAAAGGATTTAAGACTACGTTTTTTTGCCATGATTTTCCAAAGCTTATTAGAAACTTAAAAGTTAAGAATTGGACTATTTGGTTCATTTGGGTGTGTTAGCACTCCTCCTAGACAATCAACACTGCCACCTAAATGGAAGCAAGAGTCAGGGAATAAACACGGGTGTGGAGAAGAAACCCTATTAATATCTTAGTGCTGACCTTATTATTGTTAAAAAAAAAACACCTATGAGTCCATACTATAAACTATAAGTATACATCAGGTAAAAATAATAAGGTCAATCTATGTGGATCCTGGAAACATTGTTAGATGAAGAAAGCAAGTAGCAGAAAAATAAGTACGGTACCATACAATTTAAGTAAAAACATTTTTTAAACAAAACAAATACATGTGTGTAATATATACTTATTTCTATATGCATATTCATGAATGCATATATAAACTCTGAAACAATCATTTGTAACTATGGTGAGAGCATTTGTTTGCAGAAAAGTCAGGAGTTTTGCTTCATATGATTTGAATTCTTTATTTTTTAGACTGAATAAATATTAATTTTTTAATTAAGATTTTTAAAAATTCTATTAAATTTAAGAATAGAATGCTTTAAGAGAACTGAGCCATCAAACTGACATCAGTGTTAATAAATGTACTCTCACACCCACAAACATTCAGATATAGTTTATGGAGAAATATAACATAGATTAAAGTTCAAATCAATTTTTGAAATAAGATAAAAATCTTATATGCGTAACTTTTTAAATTATAAGAAAAATGTTACGGCGTGTCTCCCAAAATCTTGTGTCTTTTAGATATCGTTAGAGTTTGTAAACATCGTTTTTGTTGCATAGCTAGAATAACCCCTTTTCTTATGAAATGTGACATAGACACTAATTAAACCTGATGCAATAGCTCACGAAACTAGCCACATCTTTTATTTATTAATTAAGTCAATATATGTTTAATGAGTGGCTACTACCTACCAGGAACAGAAGTCTGGCATATTTTAGAATAGGGATGGTCCCTACCCCTGTGGAATTTACAGTCTAGTGGAAGAAACAACAATTTCTTATAATCACATAAATAAACACATACTTACAAATTTATTAAGTTGTCCACCACAGTGGTTTACAATTGCAATCTGGGGTGACGTTTGCTCCCTAGAAGACATCAGTTATCTCTGAAGACGTTTTGAGTTGTCACAAAAGACCAGGCTGGGGGATGGGGAGGTGCTATTGGCATCTAGTGGGTAGACGCTGGGGATGCTGCTCAGCATCCTGCGATACACAGGACAGCCCCCTGCCCAACAACGAAGTACCATCCACCGCACAATGTCAGTAATGCCAAGGTTGAGAAACCTACTGTAAAGGAAAAACATAGAGTATTTAGGCGCATATAACAGTGAGGGGATTGGGAATTTAGGTAAGGACTCTCTGCTATCCAGGGGGGAAGTTCACAGAAAGGGAAATCTCTCACCAAAGAGAGGGCATACTTCTTTTGCTCTGATTTCTTTGCTTGACAACATATACAGAGGAGAAGACATCAAATAGGGAAGAATCTGCATTCCCTTCTCTAGTGAGGATGTGAGAAAATGAGGGGATTTTTGGCGAGCCCCAGGTTGAGGAATGAAAGCGAAGAATGGACTAGACACCATCTCGGTAATACAATCAGCCTTGTAGAGTAAGGACTATGACTATCAGAGGCTCGACTTTGTGTCTTATTTTTTATTTCTGTTGTCCTCAATTTTCTCAAGATTAAAAGCAAAAAAAAAAAAAAAAAAAACCCAAAACCAAAAACAAAAGCAAACCCAAAAAGACCCCAAAGCCTGACAAACCAAAATGGCCTATGTGGAAGGCCTAATGGAAGCAACATGGCGCAGGGGACGAGACAGGCTGGGTTCCACTCTGCAGCCAGTCCTGGGGAAGAGCCCGACAGCAAGGAGCTGCAGCTCTACACATGCACTGACAGCTCATCAAGGCCAGGAGTTCCTGGAAAAGGAGAAAGGCCTGGGAACTGACGCAGGGTTGACGACATAAAGATCCACGTAGGATTTGCCCATGGTAAGCAGTGAGCCTAATGGCATTATCAGCTCTGCCTACCAGCCTCCTCTATTTCTAGCTGATTTGGTGAGGTTGCAGTGGTTAATGACTAATGAGTTCACCTACTCCCTTATGTAAGACGTTTCTGGTCCCTTTCTAGAATCTTCCATCTGTGCAGGAGGAGAAATGTGGAGGAACAGAGCCAGAAGAACATTCCTATGGAAAACGTGCTATAAATCTATCCAGAAACTGTAACATCATCGCCAATCCAGACATGAAATGACAAGCAGTATGTTTACCCTATATAGCCAGCAGGATTTTGTAATTCTTGCCATATTCCTGCCTGGACAAGTCTGTTCCAATATATCTTGGAAAAAGGGAGATGTAGTCTTTTCCTTCTCTCTTTAGATGTGTCGTTCAGTACCCCTTGTGCTCTCCACGCATGACCTCCAAACCAAGGGTATTATTATCTCTCACAAATGGGAAAGAAGCTAACTTAGGATAAAATAAAATGGTTGATTCTTTTTCATTGTGATGGAAAATTTTCTACATACATGAGCTACATTGCAGCAATTTTTCATGAAAACTATCTTGGATTACATTTGAGTTAAAAGTGGTTACCAGGGGCCAGCCCAGTGGTGTAGTGGTTAAGTTCACGTGCTCCGCTTTGGCGACCTGAGGTTCACACGTTCAGATCCCGCGTGTGGACCTCTGCACTGCTCATCAAGCCATGCTGTGGCAGGTGTCCCACATACAAAATAGAGGAAGATTGTCACAGATGTTAGCTCAAGGCCAGTCTTCATCACCAAAAAAAAAAAAAAAAAGTGGTTACTAGAGTTTTTTCTCTTTAATTTGATTTTTAAAAAAGATGTACAGTGTAGGATTGTTTTTATTACAAAAATAACATCTAAGAACTACAGAAAATTTGGAAAATTCAAACTAACACAAAGGAGAAGATAAAAACTCCTTTAATTGCCTCCCAAGTCAATATTGTTAATATTTTAATTATACCTTACCTCTATCTTTATTCCATGGATATATTAGTGTACATTTTAAAGTGAGGTGAAATGGATATAAGTAATTCATGTTTCAAAATACATATGAAGGATTTTTTTCTTTTTTGAGGAAGATCAGCCCTGAGCTAACATCTGCTGCCAATCCTCCTCTTTTTGCTGAGGAAGACTGGCCCTGAGCTAACATCTGTGCCCATCTTCCTATGCTTTATACGTGGGACACCTAGCACGGCAAGGCTTGCCAAGAGGTGCCGTGTCCTCACCCGGGATCCGAACCAGCGAACAGGTGCGTGTGCACTTAACCACTGCGCCACCAGGCTGGCCCCAGGATTCCACTTTTGAAAGTCACAGATTACCCTGACATATTTCTTATGCTCTAATACATCAAAAAGCAAAGAAGCTTGAGAACTGACGTAGAATAAAGAGTAGTAAAAATATCAGTCGTATGATTTCTAAGGTTCCAAAACGTGGTTAAAATCATTTTCTATGTGATTAATTTTCGGCTCGGAGTTTTTGATATTTAACATTTCTATAAATGAACTATTATAGAAATAAAGAATTCTGTTTCTTTTCCAGAGGGAACTATTTATTGATTAGCCCTGGCTTTGCAACTCAGCACTTAGTATTTAACAGCAACAAATGAGTCACTTAATAGGACCACCTACACACCATTCAGTTAACTTTGTTTTCTGCAGAGAAAAGTCAGTGAAGGATGTATTTGTGCTTGTCTATAATCTATTACTTGCAATTTGTTTCAAGTCTCAAAATATTAGTGAAAAGAATAGCGTTCTATTTTTTAATCATTTTGCTTCCTGACAATGGGTGTCTTAGATGTCTCTGGTGCCCAGATCCGCCCTGGCTGCCACCACATCCGATTTCAGCTGTGGCTGTTGTAGACAGGTCTTCAGCTTTTGTGAATTTCAACTCACAGAAGGAGGAAGCAGCCCCTGAGCTAGAGGTTTCATGTCTGTGCTGCCTGTCTTCACGTTCTGCCCTAGGGCTCCACAGACCCCAGGTGCTGACAGGCTCTTGCTTGGCTGGTACATATGTACCACTCAGAACCTCGGGTCAGTTAACGTCTGAGGGGGCAACTCTCAACCAATGGGGCCAGAAGCTGATGGAAAGTTCCCTCTGTCTTCCATTCGTCAGGCAGCAATTCTAGGAGGTATCCAGTATACTTCTCCTGGGAGAAATGAGCCCCATTGTCATAGCGTCAACATCGTTAACAGGTACTTTTACGGGTTAGTCCTCCTTCCATGCCTCATACTCCTCCCCACTCTTGCTCCCTGCGCTCACCTCCCAGATAAACTGCCTGCACACAAGTCCTTCATCAGGCTCTGTTTTCAGGAGAACCCAACTAAGATAACAGGTAAGGATACTCTAATAATTTATATACAAGTAACATTCTGATGAAAGCAAACCATGTTATTCTGTATATGAGATAAGAAGTATGTCAAATGGGTTCCTAGAAGGCGTGACCTACTGAGGAAAGATAAACTCAAACTTCTAAATCTGAATCAAACTTCTGAATACTTTATGCAGACTTACCAATATGAATTCAGCTCTAACACCACCAATTCCTGGCTGTGTGACTCTAATCAGGGTTCTTAACATCACAGAGACTTAATTTGATTATCTTTATAGTAGCTACCTCAGAGAGTGAAATTCAAGGGGAGAAGCTATAAAAGATAAGAGATCATGAAGTACCTTGTAAAACATGATAAGAAGGTTGGATCATATCCTGAAGATAATGGAGACTAGTGAAGGGACTAAAGCTGAAGAATAACTGATTAGAATCACATGTCAGAAAGATGACCGGCAACAGAGGATGGATATGAAGGAGCTAAGAATGGAAATTTGATAAGAGACTGTTGTTAAGAAAGTGAGAAATGATGGTGACATAGTCACCTGAATCAGAAGAGTTGGGTGGGGATGGTGACAAGTGGGCAGATTTGACTGAGAAACCTGGTGACCAAATTGATGTTGGAAACAGGAACGGTGCAACCAAAGATGGCATCTGTGTTTCCGTCTTGGGCCACTGCATGCATGTGGAGCCATTCGCTGAGGCGGGGAGCACAGGAGGACAATGAGCAGGTTTGGTGGACTGTGATGGGCTCGAATCTGTGCATGTTGAGTTTGAACTACCGGTGAGGACTTGTAGTGGAGAAATAGAGTTGGAAGAGGATGGACCCAGAACGATTTCCTGCGGGAAGTGACAGCTAAGGTGAGACCTGAGGAGTGAGTAGAGGTTATCTAGATGAAGACGGGAGCGGGTGTGAAAATTAAAAAGGAAAAGTCTGGTAATAACAATGGGGTGAATATGCAGTGTATAAGCAAATGGCTCACTAGAATGCAAGAGCACTACTAAAGGCTGGCTGACATCCAGAATTGCTAACAAATGTTCTTTATTTTTAACATTAAAGAAGGAGACCTACCTTTGTGATGTTATCTGTACTTTTTCAAATAGTTGTAAACAAATTATTTCCCCCTAGATCCAGCCTATTCTTTTCCACCACAGCTTCTTAAAATATTCTTTGCTCCCCAACACGGGCATTAGAGTCCTCTTCTGTGCCTTTTGCTTCGTAGCATTATGTGCTACTGAGCTGTCAAATAGGGGCTGCCAAGGTGGAAATGGTATTCAGGGCATTTACCAGAGACAAAGAAAAGGATGTCCTTCACCTGGGAATTTCACTGGGAATTACATACCAACAAAAATAGAGATGTGGAACATTGAGTGGCACAGTCTGAATTAAAATCAGAGTTTGGTTGTGAAGTGGCTCTCTTGTTTAAAAACCACATCCTTTCAGAAGGACTCAGAGAAAGCCAAAAGCTTCTACCGTTTTCTTCACAAATATAAAATATTTATAGCACATTCGTTTACTTGGATCTCTTTTATTCTGCCACCCACAGAGTTGACATCTACTGAAGACTTTAAAGCACGTCTGACCCTTGGTACGTGATGAATCGTGTAATAATGACACTGCAGTGGAGTTGCTAGAAAAAATGCAATCAGACGCTTGGAGATGAGGAAAACGAAATCTCCTAGGTGGCAAATCTGAATAATGAGCTAAGGGACAGTTGTTTGAAAAGGCTTGCTGATAAAGAAAGGCATGCAATGCATCCAACAGTAGAAAGAGTTCCTGCCTCCTTTGCCTTAATTCAGCACAAGTGCTGTGGACCCTTCATTGTTTCGACATGAGATCTTTCTAGCTGGAGAGTGTGAATGTGCTGAGGCTTGGGACTCTGGATTCAATTTTGCCCTAAACAAGCATTGGACTTGACTTTTTTTGTTTCTGTAAAGTTATTTTAAACTTTTTATGTATATGTATTTTATGTTTTTATACGTATGTATGTTATATATATATGTGCACACACATGTAAATATCTTCATGCATAAACACACACATATTCATATATACATACATGTATGTATACAGACATACACAGACATGCAAATATACATATATAATTTCATGACTTCTGGGCAAATACTGGAAGTGACTTCAACATATTTAAATAATGCAGAGAATTTTGATGTTGAATAGCTTTAACGTATGTTTGTGAAAGAACTAGTTGAGCTAATTAACTGGTCCATGGTGATTTCTTAATAATGTCATAAAACAATTTCGGAAGATCAAAGAAAAAATGAACTCTCTAAGACGTTTTTTAAAAAGGTATTGTGATTTCTGATTCATCAGGGTTTAGTCAAGGTATAACTGAGCTTGGTTTGGTTGACTTCCGCGTGTAGTGTGATCTCTCAGAGTTTCTTGTTTGCTTGTCCTTTTTGGGTTTTCAAGACTTCCTTGATTTTGTCAACATGGGGCCTTCTGGAAGGTCATCCTGATAGGCTGGAGATTTCCTCAGTGCTTGAGCTTGCTGTTATGAAGTACGTTTCCACCCAGTGAAGAGTTTCAGATGGACACATTTTCTATACATTTCAGCGTATTGTGAGATAGTTAAGAATTATGTGGTTGTTCCAGGGTTGGATTAAAGCTCACAGGATCGTCGATTTTGCTGTTGTTTTTATTTTGGTGATCTCAGACTTCACTCGTTATATAAAATGCATTCACCAAAGATGCTTGTGTCTTCTCTCGACCCTTCCTCCTTGTTATCTTTCAAGGTAGCAAATGATTCTGAAGAGTGAATGTCTGAATTTGTGGATATTTTTTGTCTGCACAGTTTTCATTTCTGATGAGCAAGATCTGATCCTCCCAGACTCCAAAGTCTCCATTTCTCTCGCTCCATATCTCTCTCTCTCTTGGTTTCGCTCTCGCTCTCTCCCTCTCTCTCTAGGAAATTCCTCTCTGATCTGTTTTCAGCAAATCAGGCTGAACTGCAGGAAGGGGGAAATCAGCTGTTTTTGTTGGTGTGTGTCTTGGGGTACAGCAAAAATGTCATTAAAGAGATACTAGAGGAGTACCAAAGAAAAAAAATGAGATAAAATAGGTCAGAAAGTGAAAGTGTAGAGTTTATATTTTTCAAAGAAAAAGAATTTCTAAAAATTGGACTCCATTTATACAAAAAATACGTATTTAGTATCTGCAAACGCAAACCCCTGGCCTCTTGGTAGGTTAGGCTGTATGAGTGATATGGGTCCAGGCAGGGCTATCTTCCTCTGTTCTCGAACCTCTTATGGGATCATCTCATTATATTCCCAATGCTTTCACCTGCTGTAACCAACATTTAAGTTAGTAAAGGGAAGTTTGGCCTGGCAGAAGAGATCTCAGTTGTGGGACCTAAAATTCCTGATCAAATTGATAACAATATAAAGTAGCACATACATTTATAAGAGGTTCAGCGGCCTTATCTTGGAATCTTTCTAAATAAACAGAGTCTCTCTACCAGGTCCAGATTTCGTGATTTATTATTAATAAGAATAAATATTTGAGTGTCAGTGTGTGTTCATTTGCATATCTGCAGAGGGTAGGAACGAACACCTAAATCTAGTATTTCGTTCTGGTTGTTGGTTGGATAGTGTACGCAGCATGGGTGACTAGAGGTACGTGAGCCTCTAAAAGCTTAGCCCCCAGGCAAGACCGGAGACCCATGATTCTAGGATAACATTCAGCTGTCATTACTCTATTAACAAAAGAATTAAGTTGCATATTTTGGGCCTTCTCTCATCCCGCCAGATCTATCCACGTAGCAGATTCCAGATTCAACTGATACTACATATTTTACATTTTAGATAATAATTCTTCCAGAACTTGGACTATGGAAAATAAATTTCTATCCCTGGGCCTGAGTCCTTCTCCTCTAAGGACAGGCCATCCTGTCAGTCTGTCTACTCCCTCTCTGCATAACGGAGCCTCATACCCCATAATATCATCCTCTTCAACATCAAAACTTGGAAGCCAAGGACAGTAGGTATACCAATGACTTATTGATCCTAAACCCGTTGGTCCTAAGGGCAGACTCCAGAGCTTGCGACAGTGCGCCTGGTGTTTGTGCCGTGCCACCACATGCATGCATGACTGAGTCCCAGAGCTCACACTTTAGAAAGGTTCTGAATTAAAGACCAGCGAAGTGGAGAATCTTTATTTTGCTGCTGGCAGGAATGTCATTCTAAAAGTAGGGCAGCCCTGTCTGGTAGTCAACAGAGGTTTTTTATGTTCTAGGAACTGAGGTTGGTCAGGAGAAAAGGAGAACAAGGAAACAAAAAATGTGACATATAGAGGGAGGCAAATTCTCAGATATAAGTGGCTGAGGATAAGCAAATCAGTTCTATGCGAATTTAACAAGAAAAATAGGTTTTAGCAGATTTTGGTGACTTCATTTGTGTTTTGGGGTTCCTCAAGAAAAAGCAAGGCTAGAGGTTTGCAACTCTTGATGTAGAGTGTAGGCGGTCGCACAAAAGATCTGGGGGCCAGTGGGTGTTGAAGCAAAGACCCACTGCCTTTCCTCCATCCCATGACTTGTTACTGGGACCGCCATGCTCAGCATTCAAAACTGAACAAACTCTGCTAAGTCAATGAATGAAGTGAAATGATTATGACATGTTAGAAATACTTCCCATGGTAGGACCATGAAGTAAAACGCTTAAGAAGGTCCAATAACTAAGTAATAATTTTACTGAGACTATTAATTTTGCTTATCCGCCGCCCCATGAAAGTTTTCAGCACTTATGAAGTTTTAGGGTTTCTCTCATATTACATTTAATTTTTAAGAAAAAGTCTCATTAACACTAAAAATATATAACAATAAAGGAAAACATTTTTTCCACATACTTTTATCACTCAGATATGTCAATCTTTACTTTTTTCTACATTACTTTTTTGCGTGCGTAGATTTCTGCATAATTCTTACCTATGATTTTTAATAATTCTTTTTGTAATGTAAAAGTGAGCACATTTGTTTCCCACTGAACCTCATGCGAAGGGTTGATCACGCCCTCAGTTTATGATACCCCCCCCCATTCTCAGTGCAATCAAGACCCCTCTCTTGTCCCCTTTCCTTTAGCCACTTTTCCCTGACTGCCAAGTACATTCTCTTCTCTGATAGACATCTACTTTTTGGATATGCACGTAACCTTCTAAAACATAATATTTGCAAGAGTTTTAAATGTATCTAGGTGACTCTTTGTTGTAGACACCTAAATTGCCTCCAATTTCTGTGAGACACAAATCAGGTAGCAATAACTATTCTTGCAAATGCCACATAACAAACTCTGAGATTGTTTCTCTGAGATTTATAGCCAAGAGTGGGGCTGCGATGTATGTAGGCTTTCTGCTCGAGAGGTTTCATGAGTACTGTCCGAGTGTTCTTCAGAGGTACTCGAATCTTTCGCTTTCATCAATAATGCACGAGGCTGCCAGTCTATTCACATTCTCATCAGTATTAGGCAGTATCCACATTTTTTAAGTTTTCTGATTTGATGGCTCTCCAGTGGTGTCTCAATGCTGTTTAATCTGCATTTCTTTGGCTACTGATGAGTTTGAGGATTTCTTACCCGTTCAGTTTTCCTTTTTAGTGTGATTATTATTTTCATACTTGTCCATTTTCTTTTTCTTTTGATTTGTAAGAGTTTCATATTTTGAAGAGATGACTCCTTTGGCAGTTTTAGGTACTATTCTTATCTTTTACCATTCTGTCATCTGTTTGTTACCTCGCCTATAGTATTCTTTGTAAAATAGAGATCTCCAATTTTGATAAAGTCAAGTTGGTCAATTTGATAAGCACATCTTGTTTAAGTATATATTTTTTATACCACAAGTTCCAAAGATATCTCCTCTACATTTACTATATTGACTTCATATTCTTACAATTGTATCTTTAATCTAGTGTTCATCTTTATATATTTTATGAAGTAAAGATCTAGTTTATTTATCCATACATACTGACTGAGATTTCCCAATATAATCTACTAAACAATGAATTGTTCCACATTGGTTCTGAAGCTCCTTTTATTATATATTAAGTTTATATACCTGTGAAATTATATATATATATATATACACAATACATATAATATATATGCATGCCTATTAGTTCTTTTCAGTTTCATTGGTTTCTTTGTCTGTTTTCCACCAATATCATTTTCTTTTTAATACTCAATCTTCGTAGCTTTAATGTCTAGTAGAAAATGCACTTCTCTTTGCTCTTATTAAGCTATTCATGGATTTTATATTCCATGTCAATTGTAGAATAAGTGTTTACATATTTTTGAAAAATGTTGCCAAACTTTTTCTTTGGATTATAATAAGTTCAGAGGTTAATCTGGGGGAATATTGACATCTTTACAAGGAAAGTTGTCCATTCGTGAACATGGTATATTTCTCCACTTACTGAGGTCTTTCTTAATGTCCTAGGAGCATTTTAAAATGTTCTCTGTAACGGTATTATTTAATTATTTAAATGAAAATAATAAAAGGTATTATTCTATTATTTAAATTAACTCCTAGATACTTTAAAGCTTTTGTTGCTATTGTGAAAAGTATTTCATTTTCTGCTCCCTTTTCTGGTTGGTAACGGTTCATCTAGAGCAGAAGTTGGCAAACTGTGACCAGGGAACAAATCTGGCCCACCACCTGCTTTTACAAGTAAAGCGTTATTGGAACATGGCCACGTCCATTCGTTTCCATCCTGTCTATGACTGCTTTCATGCCACACTGGCCTGTCGAGTGGTTGTGATGGAGGCCCTATGGCCTGCCAAGGTGGAAGCATTTACTAACTTTCTCCTCACAGAAAAAGTGTGCCAACCTGTAGGGTAGAGGAAAACTGCTGCTCTTGTATTCTGCAGTTATTCTAAAGCCCTATTCGTTCTAACGGGTTATCTCTCACTTCTTGATTTTTACAGGATACGTTCCTTTCTCTTATCTTATTTTGTTGAGCATGATCTCTAATATTATGTAAAAAATATATCCAAGAAAACAGGCATTCATGTGGTAGTGCAGAACTTTAAATGAACTAGTCTAAAGGTACTCCCTGTCAGTGACATTTGTGGTAGGTTTTTAGAATATATTATTTGCAGATTAATGAAGTATTCCCCTATACTTAAATTTCTAAAAGAAAAAGTGCATCTTTTTCATAGATAGGTGCTTCATGAAATGCCTCTTCTGCATCTATTGAGATCATCAAATGATTTTCTTCTTTTATTCTGTAGTGTACTAGATTATATTGATTTTTTTTTAATGTTAAAACATTCTCACATTCCTGGGATAGACCTTACCTATTATATAATGCAGTAGTTTTTTTAATGTGCATTTGGATTCAGATAATTGGTATAATATTTAGGATTTTTGCATTTATTTTATAATTCTTCTCTGGTTTGGATATTAAAGATATACTTAACACTTCAAATGGGTTACACAGTTTTTCTTCTTTTTTAATTTTTTTCTGTAAAAACTGTGATAAAATAGGAGTTATCTATTTCTTGAAAGTTAGTTAAACCTATGTATGAAAACATCTTGGACTGGGACCCTTGGAGAAAAGTCTTTGATTGTAATTTCCATTTATTTAATTTTTATGCTATTTTTAAAAACACTCTTCTTGTCCCAATTTTGGCATTTTGAAATTTTTCCAAAATTTCCAAGAATTTATCCATTTTACTTAGTTTTCTAGCTTATTAGTATATAATTATTCATAACTTTTAAATGTTTTATTCTATTGCATTTCTAGTCATTCCCTCTTTTGATTTTATATTGTGAAACTATGCATCTTCCTTTATATTATTGATCAGTTTTACAAAAGTCTTATCTATTTTTTTGATGTTGTCAAAGAATAATTTTTAGTTTTGTTAATCTTTTCCTTTTCTTTTGTTCTCTAAAGATTTCTGCATTAAATTGTATTTACTTTGATGTTATACTTAATTTTGCATCTCTTTTCCGTTTAGCATATAATAAACAGTTTCTATTTCACTGCATAATCTTCATCATTGTAATTTTAAAAGACTACCTAATATTTCTAATTTTTTGAGCATTTAAAAAATTTTTCAATTTTTTATTATATCCTATGCTATATCAAACACCTGCATCATTTTATGCCTCTGAACTTTTTTCTTAATATTCAATCTGCAAGAGTAAACAATAGGTCTAAAATTTAAAAACCGAACAAATTCACGAACACGTATGGCTTCCGTTATGGGTTGCCAAGTTTTATTTTAAAAGAGCAGATTTGTGTTATTGTCACTAACTGTATATAACATCATTGCTATATCCTCAATAGTAGCAGATATTAAACATTTATATTTTGGGGCAAAATCTGCAGTTTTGTGGCTTTACATACCATGTGTATGTTGAAAACATCTACAGCTATATCTTCCACCCACATCACTACCCTGAAGTCCGGACTGACATATCTTACTGCCTACTGAGCATCTCCATTTGGATGCCAATCGTGCAGCACACAAATAGCATGTCCCACAAGAAATTCCCGATGTTTATTTCAGCCTCCTCAACCTCCTCATCTCACCTCCATTCTCGAAACCTGCTCCTTTGACACCTGTCTTTCCCCTCTTGGAAATGGCAACTCTGTTCCTCCCCTTGCTTGACCATAATCTCCAGTCATCCTTGAATTTTCCCTTCCACAATTTGCATCTAATCTATCAGCAAAACCTCAGTTTTAAAATATTCCGAGAACCGACTACTTGCCATCCCCACTATCTTCCTCCTCATCTCTCTGTTGAATTATTAAAACTGATCTCCTGCTTCTATTTATTTTCCCACTTTTGCATCCTATATTCTACTCTCCATGTGCAGAAACACAAATTTTAAAATAAAATCAGATCAAGTCACTCCTCTGCTTAAAAACTTCAAATGGCTTTCCATCACATTTAGAGTACAAGCCCCAAGTTGCTACGATGGCCTATAATGCCCTCCAAGGTCAATCTCTGATCTCCCCACTCCTCTTTGCTTCCACCCCTTTTCTCAGGGCATGAAACACTCTCCTTTCCCAACATCCACCTGGCTTTCAGGTCCCTCAGGTCTCTGCTGAAATGTCTCTTAGTTGTGAGGCCTTCTGTGAGTGACAGCTCCCCTTTCCCCATGCCCTGTCCCCATACACTGCTTTCTTGGTACTTCTCACCATCGGACACAATGTATTTACACGTTTATACGTTCATTATCTATAGCCCAAGTAGAATATACGAGCTCCACAAGGGGAATTTTTCTCGTTTTGTTCATGTAGTAAGTGCTCTGTAAATATTGAATGAGTGAATTTGATCAACATAAAATATTATCTATAAATATTTCATTTACTTGACTAATAGTGATTCTATATGCTTGCTGCTAATTTTTTTAATTTGAATTGTCTGTTTTTATTCTTTCCTGATTGCTACCTTGATTATTCCTTATAACATAAACCTAAATATTTTAATACAGTTCTTTCAAATTTTTCACATTCTGTTGTGTTTCCTTTATTTTGTTTACATTATTTTTTACGTGTGGTAAATTTGTTTGTGGTCGTATCTGTGAATCCTTTCCTTTGTAATTTATTTTATCATCTCTATTTTCTACTATTTTATCTTTCTTCTCTATAAATGTAAAGCTTTAAGCTTTCTGCAATTTATTTTTACACGTGGTGAAAAAGGTGGATTATCCAAAAATAATTGCTTTCCCACCTTCTTGAATAGCAAAAATATTATTTTCCCATTTTCTTGAACAGTTGCCCTAACACCATTTATGAAACGATTCTTCTTTTCTCCACCGTTTGACGTTGACTACATTTTTAATTACAACTGAATCTGGAAATTTTCCTTCCACATGAATTTAAATTTCTGTATTGGCACTAGTATATTACTTTATTTTTTCATTTTTCAGAATATTTTTGAGACTATAAATTTTACAATAATTTAAAAATCATTTTTTGACTTTCATTATTTTTTTTTTCAAATTAGACTGTTGGTAGAATTATGTTAGCCCTACACTATCCAATATGGTAGTCGTTAGTCACATGTAGCTAGTGAGGACGTGGAAGTGGCTAGTGCAAACTGAGATGTGCTGTACACACCAAATATCACACACTTAGTACAAAACCAAGAAAGCAGAATATCTCAATAATTTTTATCATGTTACATGTCAAAATGGTAATGGTTCAGATATATTGGTTTAAATAAAATATATTATTAAAATTAATTCCACCTGTCTCTTCAGACTTTTTCTTTTCTTTTTTCCACTTGGTTTCTTAACCATTTTTATTGTCATACAAATACATATTCTCATGCAATGTGGTTCTTTGTATTTTTCCTTGAGAGACTAGCAGAAAGTTTAAAATTATACATGTGGGTCACATTTTATGCATATTCAACAGTGCTGAGTTAAATATTCAAATCATTTTTAATATTAGAAGGAGATTTGCCTATTTGTTTTCCCTTTGAAAGAACATAGTATGGACCTGTACTTAAGCCTTCTTGCACATAAGCAAGTAAACAATCGGTGTGTCTAGCTTCATCATCATCATGCCTATGTATGCGAACACTGTCAGGATCTTGGCGTTGGGCACATGGGTAGATGGCATGCCATTACAGTGCAGTAGGAATATGAAAGACTTGGAGGAGAAAAAAGATGAGCTGGGCTTGGGACATGTGGAGTATGAAGAGTATGGTCAACATCTAGGAGGACATACCTCCTCGTCTATGTGGTTGTATATATAGGTCTGAAGCTCAGGAGAGAATTATGAGCTGACAATACTGATGTGAGTGCCCTTAGTCCATTATTTGGCATTAAACATCCATAGGATCTTATCTCAACTGTTTACTGATTAAGATGTTTGCTAGTAAAGCTTTGTATTTTTCAGGAGTATTTTCATTTTAATGAGATACTTTTCAAGACCAAAAAAACCTTAGAGACCTAGATGAGAATCTGTTTGGGGAAAAAGATGGGCAATACACTGGGAATTATTTTGAGATTAGCCTTCTCCTAAGAAGGGTATGACTGAGGAAAATGCTCTAGAAAACTGTCTACATGATTGAGTCGAACCAGGGGGGAATTCAAGGGTAGCCACACAGTCTAAGAGAGAGAAGAATCCAGCCAAGGATGAGCAGCCATTCTACTGAAATATTTGCATTTATTGATGGGAGCACTGTAGGGGTGGTGTGGAGTAGGTGAGAGGGTAGGATGGAGGCAGCACATGAGCCAGGGAACACAGCTTATGATAGGGATAAAAATAGAGAAGGCAGTTGAGAATAGTAAGTAGATTTCGAAGTGGACTGTTACTAAATAAAGAATGAACAGGTGCCCACAGCTCCTGGGCTCCCTGGCGTGAGTGACCTTGCTGCAAAGGTGAACGTCCTTCCCCATGGCTCAGAGGGCAAGCTCACTCTGCCTCCACAACACAACCGAAAAGGGCCTAGTCTAAGAGCCATGACTAGCTAAGGAATTCTGAACCCTTTTCTGGGGCTTTTTCCCCTGAGGTCTACTCACTTTGTAAGCCCTGCTGACTAGCGTCTGACATCCAGATCCAGTTCGGTCACAGCCTAAACGTGATCAGGTGAGGTGCATTCTAGTCTCCGCTGTGGCCTTGCTGGCCTCCACAGCTGATGGAGGCCAATGGACTCTCAGCGAGTCCTCCAAACAGCCACCAACTCTCTAAGAGATCCTTGGACAACTACTCAGGCACTTGCTGAAAGAATGTTCAGAAGCCCCCCTCCCAACTGAGACCCTCCCCATCCCGTCCAGGAATCCCTGGCTGGAGTTGATTGCTTCTGGCTGGTTCCATTTTATAAATGCGAACTGACAATAAAAGACTAAGAGAAGATTCTCACAGAACATTTAGGATAATTGGGAACTGCTTTTTGAAGCTTCCTTTTTTTCCTTTTTGGTTAAAGATTGTGTCATCCTTAGCTCCTTCACCCCTTAGCTCTGTATTTCATGAAGGTGAGAGACAATGAGTCACTTGTCAGCAAGTGGAGAAAATTGAGCTATAAACAGGAGCTCTGATTTTCACAGTCTTATTTTAATTACGGATAGTTTTTCTCGTTTGCAACTTTCATGTGGGAGAATTTTGTAAACGAAAAATCAATATAGGGAAACTTCTCAGTGGAATATATAGACACATATGTAGATGATAGAGAGAGAGAGAAAGAGATAGATAGATAGACAGATAGATGGTAAAAGAGAAGGAGAGAAAGACTACTACTTGTTTTTAGTGCTAAGGGCGACTCTTTTGTTAAGAAGTATTAGCTGATCCAGAAGATGTTGTACTGGAGTCACATTTGGTGGTCTAAAAGTTTCAGGTCTTTCTGACTGGTTACCAGCAGCTCACTCACTTAAATCCTCTCCCTTTCTCTTTCTCACTCCTCCTGAACCTAAAAGAAAATATTTATGATTCAAATAAAATTGGTCCATTTTAAGGCCAGCCCCAGTTTGGTATGACATAAAAAAAACCACATGATTCCAGCTCCAAAAGTCATTGGGAATTGCTGTGGGTCTCCACTGAATAGCTCTTGAAGACTTCCACATGGGAATTAGGCAGTAGGGTTTACAGAGCTCGTTATGAATCAAACTTCCTCAAACCCTTCAGCGGATGTGCCCTCCTCTCCCCCGGATTCTCTGTGGTTACGTGGATCTCTGCACGCTCCCAGCCCTGTTCTGAGCCTGTCTTTTCAGATGAGCTTTCTCTAGGTAGAGCAATCCGTTCCCTCCCTAAAAAGGTGTAATAGCACATGTGTGTTTGGGCTGGGAGGGGTGGGGTGGGGGGTTAATTACTTATAATTTAATATTTTTGTTTTTCTCATACAGAGACTGACCTTTTCTTTCTCATTAGAAAGTTAAAGATATATGGAAACGCAAATTTGTCCTTGTGGTATTAAAGATTTCTTTCAAAAGTTATAAAGTATATACGTAACGAACGGGTTGTTCTCCCTTGAGTCCTGAGAGCGGGAGACTCCTAGACAAGGAGGGAGGAAGGAAGGAGTGGAAGGAAGCTGGGAATCACGCTGGGACAGCAGAGCAAGTGCCTACCTTTCTTTCTCTTGGAGAAAGGAGCAGTGGAAACCTCAGCGATGAGTCTGAAGACCTGGCCTCAGGCTTTGGCAGGCTGCTTCCTGCTTGAACAGGCCACTCAGTCACATGGTGCCTCAGTCTCCCCACCAGTAAATGTGGAGTAATGGTATACCTATCCTCATCCAACCTTAGCTGCTGCCCCGACAAGTGAGTCAAGAGGCTTTGGTGCTGATGCTTAGTGTGTCCCTGAGCAAAGCAAGTCTGCTCCCCTCTCAGCCTCAATCTCTCCACCCGTTAAATGGGGTTGTGGTGAGGCACGCAGGAGGTGGCAGGAATGAAGCTGCTTGGAAAATTATGTGCACAATCCAATATAAGAGACTTCATGGATTCAAGAGAAAGAGTCATGGTTTTGTCTCCTCTCTGTGAACTTCTTGGGAAGGTTTTTGGTGTAGGGAACTGTCCTAGTTTGCTAGGGCTGTCGGAACAAACACCACAGACTGGGTGACTTAAACAACAGAAATTTACTTCCTCTCGATTCTGGAGGCTCGAAATCTGAAACCAAGGTGTCAGCAGGGTTGGTTTCATTCTGAGGCCTCCCTTCTTGGTTTGCAGATACTTTCTCCCTTTGTCCCCACACGGTCTTCCCTCTGTGTGTGTCTGTGTGCTAATCTTCTCGTCTTATAAAGACACCAGCTGTATTGGATTAGGGCCCACCCCAATGACCTCCTTTTACCTTAATTACCTCTTTAAAGAAAGGCCCTATCTCCAAATACAGTCCCTTCTGGGGTTTGGGTGTCAGGACCTAACATATGAATTTGGGGAGGACACAGTTCATCCCATAATTGGGACTGTCACCTTTCTTTTTGAGATATTAATTTTGCTTTCAAGATTTTGTTATACTACTGACTTACTGTAACTGCCTTAAGTTGTTTTGCGAACAGCCAGGCTAATGTTCTGATTTCTTCCACAAGTATCCACTTGTAATTTGAAGAAATGTTGAAATTCTGAATTCTGTATTTTCAGGCTTTGTGTGGGTTAAGGTTTCAAGCAGGAGCAGTAATGTCCTTAAGACCTTATTCGTCAATCTCCTTCGAGATTGGTTTATGGTTTTCCGGCCAATTCACGAAGAAATAAACACTACGAGTGATTCATCTTAGCTGACGATCAGCTTCCAAAAAGGAAAGGCCACTTCCATTGTAAAGATCTGTTTAAAGTAGTGATTCACTGTTAATTGCAATTGCCCAAACTGTCTTCTGATGACCATGTAAACCTACCACTTTTCTGTGCTTTTGTAGATCAAAGATAAAGAAATGGAAACTATAATTCTCGGTGGTCTCAGCAAAAATTGTACAAAGTGATGATGTAGGCAGGATTATCTCTTAGGAAATGCTTATCTTCTATATCTGTTAGAGTGACAGATGTAGAATATATTTAAATGTACTTCTAACATAGGTAGATGTAGATACAGACATTAGTATAGCTACATGGATAGATGTAATTCATTTTCTCCAGCCTCACCACCTATGGTAACAATGGAGTCAGCTTAACAGAAACAATTCAAGTGTCACCAGCTTTTTAAAGCTTGTCCCTGATCAAGAAGCAGATCAGTTTCCTCACTAGGTCTTCAGGGAAACCTAAACACACATGAGAGTTGAGCTTAAAGAGGCATATGTCATCATATTGAACTGAAGATCAACCCTTCTTTCTGAAGACTGAAGTGTCCTTACTGAGGCAAATGTCTGTGTCTGAATCCGCTCTGACACGGGGTCTCTCTTGGAGGCCTCTTCAGTCCCCTTGCAAATAGATTCTAGTTGAGCTGGATGGCAATTCCCCAGACATATCCGTGTACTCCTGAATCCTGGCAACAAGTCAAGCAAGGACTCCTGCCACATCTAAAATACTTTATATTGAGCAATTTTACCAAGCACTTCCCTTTACCTTATCTCTTTCAAATCTCAAAGTAGCGATGTGTGTTAAGTATAATTGTTCTAATTTTGGAGATGAGGAAACTGGACTGCAACATGATTAAGCAATTTGCCAAGGTCACACCTCTAGTCAGTGGTGGTTGTAAGATTAGAACTCACACATTTCAGAATCAAGTCCAGGGAGCTGAGAGTCCCTCTATGTATCTGGGGTATGGGATTCAGTGACACTCTCTTCTCTCTGTTATCTAATTGTGTTGGCAGACTTTAAGGGTTGAGGAACCAGCTGTGAGAACTGGAAACGCCTACAGTTGGGATCCAATATGTATGATTAACTAGGAGAGGGGAGAATGACAGAAGGCAATTTGTAAAAAGGAATTGCGGGGCCCCCCTGAAGGAATTGATCCAAAGAGGGAAGAACCAGTGCGGAGTAAAAGGTCTGGATCCAGTGTGGGGCTATCACTGGAACCCGCTGTCACGCCAGACCACCTGGCTGTCTCCTCACACTATGAGGAGGAAGGCTTGTGTTTAAACTTACTGAGCTCTCGTAGTTTGGGTCACACACAACTCTGCTGACCCACTACGCTGAGAGAGTTAATCCAGAGGAGGAAGAGGCTGCTTCCTAATTTTCCAAAGGAGATGGTTTTTAAGCAGACCATCACGTGATGGTTTGCAGTCAGTGGCAGCAAGCAAAAGAGCAATGGTTCCGAGGACATCGTAAGGATGCATCTGACATCTTCCTAAGATAGCGTCCCGAGCCCTGGTTCGGGGTACACCTCGGAGATGATGGGCCCAGATGGATCCATGGGCACACAGACATAATCCCTGGGGACTCTCATAGGTAAGAGAGAGGAAACCTCAGAATTTGGCTGAATGGGGTCACTGAGCTGAAAGGTGAGTCTAAATAACACAATGACCTCATTTGAACCCACCGGCCACTGCTGTCAGAGACAGAACTAATATTTCTGGCTTTTGGAATAACAGTTTATTGTTTGTGCCTGGTTAATGGTTCCAAGGATGAGGTTAGAATATACCTAGGTTTTTAAATATGAGTTTTGTTTATTCCAAGTCTTAGCATGACTGACAGACTTCATAACTGCATGCACAAATTCCCTCTTTATTTAGTTTTTCCCGTGGCCTAGCATCGTCTGGAGTCCTGGTCTAACAGTAAAATAATGTTCTTTCTCCAGATAGTGCTGTAAGTTCAGAGATACATATCGGTGAACTTTTATTTTCAGAAATAGCATGGCTGTGGATCTAAAATATCCATTTGTAAGGGTTACATTTCAGCTGCCATTTGAGAGGTGTTGACATTTGCTTGTTAAAGGTTTAAGGACTGAGAATTTTAAGAGTTTTCTTTCCTTTATTATTCAATATTGACTGAGACTCAAAGAACGCTTGGGCCCAGAGCTCAGAATCTGTATTTCCGTGATGAGGTTAGAGAGGTTTTCTAAGGGTCGCTTTGAGCTCCCAGCCTAGAGACTCTTCGAGGAAACCTATTTCTTTGAGGGGAGAAAATGAAAGAATCTCTTCCTCCCATTGTCTGCCACTACAGACACCCAACTCTGGGAGCAGGGTGCTTCCAAAACGGATTGTCTTCATTCAAGCTGGTGCTATGAAATATTTCTGTTTTTTTTTCCTTATTATCTAAAGGAGAAATAAAAGTTATACTCCAAGTATCATCTATTCTGTGGATACTCCCCATTGCAAAACCTAATTGTTGGGCCTCTAACTTAACCCACTTCCCCTTCAGGAAAAGGGAAATTTGAGTTCAGAGTTAAATAAAGCTCCTCTCTGTTCCATTTAATTACAGAAGTGGAGGGTGAATAACCTGGGAAAAATCTATGTATGCATAGAGATTTCCTCGAAATCAGAAAAAGATTTTGTTAAAATTTTCAAATGCTTTCAATTAAGAAAACCCTTTATGAAAAAAATTATTATTTGCCTTTGTGGCTAAAGTTGTGGGCAAGAAAAAAAAATCACAGACTTAAATTTTAAAAATCAAAATTTTGCTGTTTATGAGAAGAATATTTCAATAAGGAAGGAGAACTCTCGCCGGTCAGGAGTTAGGGGTCATCCCACCGTGTTCCTGATACTTGAGAATTATAGGCTGTCTTTATGCCTCAGTGTTCGCAGGTCCAACCCCTCCTCCTACAATGAACACACACATATTTGTCGTGGGAATCGTTTTCTGGGAATTGAGCCATGATCTCCAGGAGAGGGAGGGCCTTGTGCTCACAAGTAAATAACTTTTAAAGTGAAAACTAATAATATACATTTGAAAATATGGTAAGTCACAGTGTTTGTTTAAAAGAACAAAGAGGATATGACGCTGAGGCTCTGTAACGAGCCCCTGATGGTTTGTCAAGGAAGTGAAACACACAGGATATTTTTTGTTGGTTGAATGCTAGTTAGGATATATAACGTAAAGTTCTGCTGGTTACAATGCTGATGCCACTTCACCAACCATTTACTGAGTCTTTGCTGTATGTCAGACTTATAGGACAATTACTGACTCATCTAACACCTTCCATGACCCAAGGAGGCAGCACTATTTTCATCTCGTTTTAAAAATGAGGAAACTGAATCATAGAGAGAGTAAGCAAAATGTTTCAGGTCCCACGGTTTGTAAGATGGGGGAAAGGGTTTAGACAGGACTCCAGAGTTGCTATATAGTACATCATCCTGAGACACTGGAACGTAAACTTGGAAAAAGCTCCATCTTCCATTATATTATTAGAACTCGCACACAGTTTCCATAGTAAATAGATTGAAATTCCACCTTTTAGTAGTAGTAGTGTCTCAAAACTGGACAAATTTAAGAAATCATGCAGTGTATTTGACAAAGAAGATGACTTATTTGCTACTATTTAATTATAAGCAACCTCGTGAAAATTCGTCATTGTATCAAGTAGATTATTTCACTTTTACATAAAAAATCAAGTATTAATTTCTTCCAAGTACTTAAAAATGATCTTCTTTCATTCAATTTATTTGAGTGACATATATATATAGTGATATATATATTTACTCAGTTTCAGTAGAAAATTACCAATTAGATTCTAAGAGTTTAAAGCTAATGAATGCTAAATACGTATGAAATAATTCAATCTGTTGTAATAACAATGTTAAGCACCTGCTTTAAAGTGTGAAATGAGAACAATATCAGGGTGTTCAGAATTCACTGGACTGAGAAGTCACTATTTTTGTGGTCCACATAAACGACTTCATGAGAACAGCGGCCCATGACTCACCATTTCTTTTCCTCACATTTCTGTGCTCTTTTAACATAGATAAATTTAAGAATTGTGTCTACTCCTTTTTTCTAAAATACATTTGTCTTTTAAAATGGAAACACATATAGTTTCAGAGTTAGGATGATGCTAACGTGATCAATAGAGAGATTTTTAGAAGTGAAGAAATCAGTGAGCTTAATGAGTCAGACTCTAGTCAAAGAGTACGAGCGGGTCATATTACCTTATAAAGAGAGATTCCAAAGAGCTACTATTTCAACACATGTTCATCCTTGTGAAGAAACAGGACATAAATCACAGCTCCATGAATCAGGAAATTAGTGGTTATACTTTTAGCGTGCCAGATCTTTGGAGAAAGGCAAGATTTGTTTTTGTAAAGCAACAGTTAAAAATAATAACTAATTGATGCACCAAAGACTAATTTTGATAAGGAAAAAGGATGGAAAAGATAAATAAAATCACATGGTGATTATCAGTAAATACTCCTAGTTAAATTAACAAAAAATATTGGAAAAGAAGAAGTACTTGAATGAAAGAGATGAGTCAAAACCCGGGGAGCTGGTGGTGTAGAAAGCAGGACTAACAAAATATTTAATCATAATACTCTTCTTATGATTGGAGGAGGAAATGAGATTAAAAGCTACAAAAACAAATTTCTTATGGTTTTAGAAGTGTACTTTTTAAAACTATTTAAGCACTAGGATTTAGTTCTCTTTCTTAATATGAATATAAGAAATAAAAAAGGAAACTTTAATTGCAAAAGAATTCAAATTCCTGAACTAATCTATTCATTTAAAACTATTAAAGTAAATGTTTTAATCTGGAATTTTAATAATTCGTGCTTTCAAGAAGAGTGTGGATCCAGGGACAGGAATTTTAGTTGCGAGACGCGAATTGGCTCTCATAACTACCCCTGAGCACACCACGGCATGGACGTAACACGATTTCTGTTTCCTTAACTAAAAGTAAATTAGTCAGTCATTTTGTAAGTTCTCCTATGTGCCTAGCGCCGAAGTAGACACGGAGGTATAGAAGAGGTGAGTAAAACACAGATTTTGCCTCAAGAAACTTGCAAATATAGCAGAATTTTTTATCGGTTATTAGCCGTTTCTTATTTCTTCTAATGTGCTTTGAAAAAGACAGAACATATCCAGGCATTAAGAATGACAAAAAGAAACAATTGGAAATAGTTTCAGTAAAGTCTTCTTGCTTATAATTTCGAGCAGGAAATAGCTATTAATACTGTGAAGTCTTTACTTCATTACCGGGTGTATATGATCTTCACTTTAGTTCACTACGATCCAGCCCCCAAACAGAGTTTGCCACACAATTTAGGGATTCTGCAATGTGAGGGGCTCTCAGAGCATCACTGGTCTGTGTTTGCATCACTCACAAGCTACCACAAGTTATCTGTGTGAGTTGAGCTCAGGCTATAAACAGTCTTGTTATGGGCCGTCTGCGGGCTCACTGGCTCAGAACCGTCCTTGCTTGTGTCATGGCCTCTTGAGTCCACCTGGGCTTGGTCTTGCCCCTTAGTGCACTCTCCTGGGCTCTCTCTGCCTCCTCTTCTTTTTACTTATTTTTTTCAGTGTTTCCTTCACCTTTATCCCTACTTTGGTCCTCTATTCTTGAATTTTTAGTCTCAACACACTCTAGCACTCATACTCAATTGATTATGAGCCAGAAACAGAATTCTAGCTATGTTCACCCCTGGAGATAGCACATTTCTTTACAATAGCTCTTTTATTTAAAAAAACCATAAAAATTACATACCTAAGATCTTATATTTCCATCTGATTTCAATATCTCCGCTTTCCTGTCTCTTCTTCTCCCCTCATATTGATTCAGAGTTTATTTCCAGAACTCTGTAACCACCCTGTTGTGGGAGAAGGGGCATTTTTCTCATAACAGATGACATTACATAGTCTCTGTGGGCAATGTGTAAGTAAAGCAGAGCGCTGTATAATTATTTAAATGCACAGTCTGTTGCAATAATTCCACCTCAAATCTTTCATTTCCTGGCTTAGTGGGTTCTCCATATCGGCTCCAATGTCTACCCGTTAAAAATGAAGAAACCAAGTGCTGGGAAAAGAATTCCAGTGTCCAGGCTCCTATCCCATTTTGCTTCTCCCAGAGATAGATAGTAACAAAGGTCTTTAGTATACAAGATAAATGAAACTAACACTAATCCCTCTGGTGAGGAAGGTGCAGTCCATGAGGAGGAGGAGGAAAAGACCTCCATTTCAGTTTTGCATTTCTCTGCTTTCTCCTTGAAGAGCAGATTCCCAGCCCCACACCATCCACCTCTCCCTGACCAGGGGCCGTCCAGCCTTTATCTGCCCATTGACACTTTTCCATCCAATGAGATCAATTATTCTTCTCAGTTAATGGCCTTGAGTCCTCACGTCAAATCTGCCCTTAGGTACAATTACTAAGAAATTGGCTCTTACTTTACTGCTCTTTATGACCAAATTCCCAACCACCTTATCCGTCCATGCCTGGGGCACTGGGTGGATTGCTGAGGCACAGGCTAATTTTCTCTCTGACTAAAGATTCATCTTGCTCTAAAGTTTAACGTTGGAAACAATCATCCTGGGGACAAAAGACGCGTTCTTGATGGCTGGATCTGAACTCCCTGCTCCTCTGCTCTGCCCATCTCAGCAAAAAGTGCTGAAACGCCCATCTTCACTTGGACTTCTGATGCTGCATTCCCACGTCTCTTCTTTATTCCTTCTGTCAGACTCCACTAAGCATCACCTGCCCATCCAGAATTTCCTCTCCTGGGCCTCTCCAAGCTCTGCTGTTACTCTACTTACCCTGTCCATTTTGGCCCACCAAGGCCGAGTTCAAGCCCCTAGTCATTGCACTTATCACCCTTCTGCTGAATTTTTGTAGACCAGGACTAATATAAATCAGTGCAAATACACTCACCAATTTTACAGGAAGCTGGAAATCCTAATGCCTACACACCACCGTGCTGAATGAGGCAAAGCTTCTTTCTGCGCCCAGAGGAGTTGGTGCTTATTTTCAATTGAATATCTTTAATGTGTTTGGCACTCATTTGTGTATTTTGTTGCATTTCCTTGTTTTAATGAAAATAAGATTCATTCCTTTTTTTCCAATGAGCCTTTATCTCCGCGAAGTCAGAATGTTCAAAAAAGGCATTGAACCGGCTAATTGGATTTCATAGTGAAATGAAGCCTCAACAAAACACCCTTTTCGTTGTCCTCTTGTAGAAACATTTCTAGGATATAATAGTTTTGTTTTGTTTTGTTTTTGCCTTAGTAAACAAAATATAATGAATGGCTTGACTCTTATTTTGGGGATTTTGGGTCTTGCCATGCTTTATGGCACTGGATCATTAAGGTCAAATTGATTCACTCTTTCAATGTTTACTATGTACTAGGCCCTTAGTGATGAATAGTCTCTGCCTTAAGAAACCTTAAGGCTCTGGCTTAAGAAAGCTCGCAGTCCAACAGGGGAGTATAATCCTCATGTAAAGTAATGCTTGTGTGGAGCAGAACACAGTAAGTGCCTTAGGAGAGAAACAGACGGTTTTCCTAAGTATAGGTTATAGAATACTGAAACAACTAAAGGAGCATGTCCATCCCTTCATTCAACAACTACTGAGCAGTTGCTATATGCCAGGACTTTCTAGGCCCTGGGATGCATCAGTGAAAATGACAGTGTTCCTGCTCTCATGGGGTTCACTTTCTGGGGAGGTGGGGGTATTAGACAATAAACAAATACAGCAAATGCACAGTGTGTTCAATGATGGGAAGAGCCATGCAGAAAAATAGAGCCGAGGAAGGGGAGAGGGGGTTCGGGGGTGATGGGGAGCTGGCTGTTTGACACTAGGTGTTCAGGGGAGGCCTCAGGGAGGTGTCATTTGAGCAGAGACCTGAAGTAAGAAGGGATGAGCACGTATATACACGAGGGAAGGGCGATGCAGGGAGAGGGAACAAGTGTGGGCATCCTGAGGTGCGAACTTCTGCGCTTCTAGAGCTTGTGGTGGTGTCTGAAGACGAGCCAGGAGGCCAGCGGGGTTGGGCACGGCAAGCCTGGAGGGGAGTGACAGCAGAGGAGATGGGAAGCCTGCTGCAGGCCCAGGAGGCCTTGACAGCCAGGTGCTATGCAAGTCCCCCCACCCCAGCTCTCCCCCTAACTCTCCCATTTTGTTTTGTTGCCTTTTGTCATTCTCCTATAAGGGAAACTGAAAAACAGCTAACTAAGGGTTCTGGAAACCTACTGTTTTGTGTTTAATTCTTAAGTCATTTCACGTGTGTGTGTTTTCCCGTTCTCAAATTAGATAATAAACAATCAAAATCACAAATAGTTTTTACTTTTTTCCCTATTGCCCTGAAGCTCCTGGATGCAAGAAGAGCTCATAGTCTAGTGCTAAAAGAATGAGTGAATGGTTTAACATGGTTTTATCATAGACAGTAGCTACTGAGAGCCATCCTTACGCCCTGCTTGTGAGTCTCACCTGTCACTCTCCAGGATGAGCCCTTTCTTGCCCTTGTAAACCGGCCTGGGACTGTGGCGAGAGTCTAGCCACGTGTGGTCTGAGGGAGAGAGAAATCTGGAGACACGGCAAAGATAAACATTAGCATTTTTTCTCCCAAGGTTAGTCTTTTGTCTTTAGAGAGTGTTTGTTTATGGGTAAATCCCAAGGTTCAGTTAGTAATGTGGTAAAGCACCCTTTCGAATACATCAAATATTCCCCAAGGCAATGAGCTACCCAAAGTTTAAAAGTGTCTTTCCTTAAACTGGGCTCAGCCTATTTGACCTAAATAAGATTTTCCCTACAATAGAAATAACGAGGTTGCTCTGACAATTATTCAAGTCCTCTGAAGTGACTAAACCTGCAGTAAGGAATGACATTCCCCTACTTTTTTAAGTTTGAAATACTTTTAGACTTACACAAAAGCTCCAAAAATAGCACAGAGAGTTCTTGTACAGCCTTCCCCCACTTTCATCAAACTTACACGGCCATGCTACAGTTACTGAAACCAGGAAACTAATACTGTTAACCAAATACAACACCGTTAGCTGATCTGCAGACTTTTAATTAAAAGTTCCTCAGTTTCACACTCATGTTCTATTTCTATTCCAGAATCCAATCCAGGATGCACACCTTTATTCAGTGGCCATGTCTCCGTGGCACTTCCAGTCTGTGACGGTTCTCTGTTTTTCTTTGTCTTTCATGTCTGACAGTTTTTAAAAAGATACCAATTAGTTATTTTGTAGAATGACCTTCAATTTGTATTTGTCAGATGCTTGTCATGGTCAGACTGGGGTTACGCATTTGGGGCAAGATCATCACAGAAGAGGTGCTGGGTGCCTCTTGGTGTACTGTGTCAGGGGTGTGTAGTATAGACAGGTCTTCTTATTGGTGACATTAACTTTAATCTTTTTGTTATGGTTTCTTAGTGTAAAGTTACTGTGTTTCCCTTCGTGATTAATAAGTACCTTGTTTAGAAATATTTGGAGACTGTGCAAATATGTTTCTCGTCATAGCTTCCCTCACAAGCTTTAGCATGCGTCCACAACTTTTGTCTGCAACAGTTACTTTTGTGCTGTTTGCCTAATGGCCATGTTCTAGTTGCATCCTTCACTCTACATTATTAATTGGGCTACAACTGCGAGAAAGAGCCATCCCTTCTCCGTTTATTTGTTTAGTCAATTATCTCTGTTAGTCTAGATTTATGGATGTTTATTTTATTCTATGAGTTATAATTCATTCCTATCAGTATTTATTTTGTTATTCAATAAGTGATAGTTAATTGTGAGTGGACCATGACCCAAAGAGACCAAACGCACACTGTAATAAACACCAAAACAGGCACATAAATTCCGTTTTCTATTTGACCAGAGAAATTCTCTCTGTGACAAGCACTGCATTTCAATCTCTTTTATCCTCCAGCACTCTGCCGGGTCCATGATGAGTGTGCAATAGATGTTAATTGAAAAAAAATGAATAAATTAATTTTAAAATAATGTAAAAAAATTAGCTTTAGTAGAAGGATTAATTAAATGATTCTACTAAATGTTCTGACTTTATTATTTTAATTTGGTTCAGAATTCATCACCAAATTCCAACAAAGCTAAACGTGAGACTGTGTATCTAAACCATCATTCTTTTAAAGGTGTCTAAACTAAGTTTAGGCAGCCCTGGTGGTCTACTGGTTAAGATCTGGCACTCTCACAGACACACCCCGGCTTTGCCTCCCAGTCAAGACACCACACCACCTGTCTGTCAGTTGTCACACTGTGGTGGCTGGGTGTTCCCAACATGTTGAAATCTATGCCACTAGTGTTTCAAATATCAGCAGGGTCACCCAGGGTGGACACGTTTCAGTGGAGTTTCCAGACTAAGATTGACTAGGAAGAAGGACCTGGCCACTCACTTCCCGACAAATTGCCCATGAAAACCCTATGAATAGCAGTGGAGCATTGTCTGATACAGCCCTGGAAGGGGAGAGGATGGCGCAAAGACCAGGCAGTGTCCGCTCTGCTGTACACAATGTTGTCTTGAGTCGGAATCGGCTGGATGGCACTAATAACAACAAACCCAACAAAAATCTAAATTTTAAGGAATTTCAGTATTGGCTTGGACTTGCCATGATATTGATTCTGTTTGTCGGTATCACAATTCTTAAATTTTTGAGGTGATTTATATGTATATATATATTTTGGTTAGGAAATGTATAAAAATAAACAAAGCATAAACATATATAGTGAAAAGCAAACCACTGATATCCATTTCTGTGTATCAGCCCAGAGATAGTCTATGCATATACAAACATACGTGTGTGTTCATGTATCTTTTTTATTACCTTTTAAACAGGAATTAAAGCATCCTATACATACTGTCTTATACTTTAATTTTTAAAAAATTAACACTATGTCATGGAGATCATTCTTTATTTGTTTATTGAGATTTCTCTCATTCTTTTTAGTGGCCAAATAATATTCCATTATAAAGATGTGTTATAATTTTTTTTATGTCTCATTGATTTAAGAGTTTATTTAAGGTTATTTCCAATATTTTGTGTTTTAAATAACACTTCAACACATATCTTGGAATATACTCCTTTGTGCATATCTAGGTGTGTGGAACAAATTCTTAGAAGAGAAATTGGTGAGTTGACAGGAATGTGTACTTAAAATTGGGATAGATATTGACAAATTGTCCTTTAAAAATGTTGTGCCAATTTATTATCTTACCAGCAATTTTGGAGTGTTTATTTTTCTGTACTTGCCCCAAATCCAGGAATTTTGCAGTTGAATAGCTGAAAATTAGTACCTCCTTGTAATTTTAATGTGTATTTATTTTACTACAAACGAGGCTCAGAATACTTTCTCGTTTGAAAGTCATTTATATTTTTTACAAAATCATTTTTTAAATATGCTTTGACCATTTTCTTTTTGTTCTTTTTCTTATTGATTTGTAGAAGAGTTTATATATTCAGGAAATTATCAACTTGACCATAACACATGTTGCAAATACTTGTTCCAGCTTGACCTGTATCATTTAACGTTATGCCTTTACTTTTACCATTTTTTTGGTGATGGAGAAATTCTAACTTGTATGTATTAAAATTATGATTCTTTTATTTTATGAATTCTGAGTTTAGTTCATACACAGGGATATATTCTCTACCCCAAAGCTAGAAAACCATTTTCCCTTGTAACTTGGTGAATTTACTTACTTATTTGCATTAAAATATTAGAACCATTTGAAATTTTGTTTTGGTGTAAGAAATAAAGTAGGAATTTTATTTTCTCTTTTTCAGAGGTCTTCACTGTATCAAAACCATTCATTGAATCTTCCCTGCACTGAGTAAATGGGTGCCGTCTCCTGGTAGAGTTCCAAAAATCAAAAGCGTGGCAAGTAGTCAGCTGAAATTGATTTAGTCGTGTTGCCTTTTATTTGCTCAAATTGAAAGCATCTTCAACTTTTTAGAAAATGTCTTCTTTTCTCTCGCAGGAGTGATCTGGCCCCATCCTGCTGGCAATTAACTAAATCATAGTGCTCTTGAGAATGGAAAGTACTTATGCAGTTATGTGGTTTAGCTAAGCCGACATCTACATCATAGTCTTCACACAGATCTGGATCAGTTTCAAGTGTGCTCTGTTTTACTGTTATCTTGAAATTTATTTATTTTTTTTACTGTAAAGAAAATTAGGCAAACTGTCTATCTTCATTGCAAACCATCACATAATCTATAATCAGTATGGTCTTTAACTCAGATAGATAAATATCCATCTTGTAAATATCTATTTTATCTTTCTCCCAAGCCACAAAATCTTAGGCAGAACTATTGGGGAAGGCTGCTTCCACACGCACTCCTAATGATGCTCTGGGCAGGGTTCGCTCCCTCGTTCATCCCCTCCTCTTACTTGTAGGCTGGACCTAGTAACTTGTTTCTAATCAACAGAATGTGGCAGAAGTGATGGGATGTTACTTCTGAGGTTAAATTAGAAAAACAGGTTACAATCTGTCTTCCTGGCATTTTCTTTCTCTTGCCGTCGCAACTTGCTCACCTTGAAGAAGAAAACTCCCATGTTCATGAAGTCCCTGTGACAAAGAACTGAGGGCAGCCTGTCAACAGCTTACAAGGAGAAGAATCCTGCCAACGACCATGTGAGCAGGCTTGGGAGTCCATCTTTCCCCAGTTGAAGCTTGAGATGACTGCAGCCCCGGCAAGCACCTTAATTTCAGCCTCAAGAGAGACCCTGAAGCAGAGCTAAACCATCCCCAGATTCCTGACCTAGAGAAGTTGAGATAACAAATGTGGTGGGGCTGGCCCTGTGGCCGAGTGGTTAAGTTCCTACGCTCCACTTCTGTGGCCCAGGGTTTCGCAGGTTTGGATCCTGGGTGTGGACCTAGCACCGCTCATCAAGCCATGCTGAGGTGGCGTCCCACATAGCAGAACCAGAGGCACTCACAACTAGGATATACAACCATGTAATGGGGGGCTTTGGGGAGAAGAAGAAGAAGAAGAAGAAAAAAGAAGATTGATAACAGATGTTAGCTCAGGTGCAAATCTCTAAAAAATAGATAAAATAAATGTTTTAGATCACGAGGTTTTAGGGTACTTTGTTATGCAGCAATGGATAACCAATACCACAAATAAGGAGTTGGGTAACAATATTATCATTAATACAATATTCCTAATATTATTGAGGCATTAAAATTGTATTAAAAATGGTATAGAAGAATATAATGTTAATTATAATAATATCATAATATTAGAAAGCTAACGCTACAAGTGTGGAAATCACTATCCTAAGAATTTTGCATGTCACTCTGCTTAATCTTCACCATAACCCATGACAGAGTTACTGCTACTATTTGCATTTTACAGATGAGGAAACCGAAATAGTGAGATATACAGAGTCAAGATTTTAATCCTAAACCTGTACGCTGAACAGCTGTGCTGTAAGTTTGCCAGGACAAAGAAACTCCTCCATCTGCTAGAATCACCAGGCTTCTAAGAACTGGAAGGTCTTTTCTCCCTTTTTTTTTTTTTTTTTTAAAGATTGGCACCTAGGCTAATAACTGTTGCCAATCTTTTTTTTATTTTTTTTCTGCTTTATCTCCCCAAACTCCCCCTGTACACAGTTGTATATCTTAGTTGCAGGTCCTTCTAGTTGGGCCCTGTCTTTTCTTTCTATAGTAGCCTTCTTCTGCTTCCTTAATCCACGCTGGGGTTTCACTTGACGTTGGTCTTCGTCTGTAAATGTAGCAACCTGACTCTGAGTTGCCTGAGGGTGTGTGTCACAGGCACCTGGTAGAAATAGACCTGTCTTAAACGCGTGGATCAGCGCGTGATTGCATATTCCATCTTTGCCGCCGAAGGAACCTTCGCTGCTGCTATTACGGCTGGCGGCGTGGAAGGCGTGTGGGGGTGGGTGACGTGTTGGATCTACAAATGTCAGGGGCAGGTTTGCCTCCCGCGTGGGGGAGTTTACTCATCTATGCTTCCTTCCAATGATTTCCTTGCAGAGTTCTAACTCTAGGCTTGGCTTATAACAGAAAAATACATGAAGGTAATTCATCATCTTGTGTTTTTACTCCAGTGTCATCATGGAAGAAGATAATGACGGCAATTTCAGATCCTTTGAACTGAGATGCAGAGAAGATGTTTTTTCATCTAAATGGTGCTTCTCTTACCGCAGCCTGCTTGTCTGCAGTATAACTCAGAAAATCCTCTATGAAGGGAAATATTGCAATATATAACAAAATCACAAATGCACAGAACTTTTGATCCAGCAATTCTACTTCAAGCAATTTACTTTACAGACATATTTGCATGTGAGAAATAAGATTTTTAAGAATGTAAGATTAGAGGTAACAATTGCACATCAGTAAGAGCCTGGTTAAATAAATTATGGTCTATCTATCGTTACAAGGAACTACTAGGCAACTAAAACAAAACAAAACAAAACAAAAACAACAAAGGAATCTCTCCATATGTTGATTTGGAATGATCTCCAAAATATACTAAGTAAAACAAATTAAGTAGAAGAATAGGATTTTTTTGGTACTAAATTTATGCTAACAAAAATAGCTTATATATGTAGGATTGTTTCAAAGTATGCGCACAAATTCTTTGACGGTCTTCCCTTGAAAAGATGCAGCCTGATTCTCCTCTCTTTGGTGTTAGTTACGTGTTTGTATCAACCTAAAATATGTTTAGACTGATACGTGAGACACTGAAAACTTTGAGACCCTCTAGGAAAGAGAACCTGGTCGCCAGGCACAATGTGCGGCCGCATTTCTCTTATATATACCCTCTGTGCCTCTTGGATTTTGAACCATGTGAGTGATCACCTATTTAAAAATAAGATAAACAAAATACTAACAAATACTAAGCTGGAAACTATATTGTACAAATAAAATAAAGTGGTACGTCCCATTTTTTATTTTCAGGGATACTTATAAATACCTACGTGCCATTCACCATCTTAAAACAGACCGATTAAACGCTTCTGATGAAATTAGAATGGCACAATGTTCGTAGAGACCATCTAGGGGGAGAGATGTTTGAAAAGGACTATAATTACTTGTTCTTCGATTCAGATAAACAGGGAACAGGGCTACCACAGAGGTGGAAGGACTAGTGGAAACAGTGATGAAGGGATGGTCTTGTCTTGCTAGCTGTTGGTCCCTCAGGTGTGGGGCAGCCGTTCACCACGGGGGAGGATCTGAAGTGGCAGCAGTCATGACGCCCTGGCACACCAGAGGCAGGACCTCCAGACAGGCTGGTTGCCCTATGAGGCTGCCACCGGAGTTCCCTGAGCTAGGGCAGTTGGGTTGAGCACTCAAGATGGAGCAGAGAAGCTGACAGGCAACACCTAGAGGGAGAGGCGATCAGACGTATCCTCTGCGTCGGCCGTGGCAACGAGCTACTAAGCAGCAGATTTTCTTTCTGCTCTTTGTCCTGTTGGACATACTTCATCCGTTTGCTTTGCTATTTAAAGCTATTTCAGTCCTGGAACACTGCAATTGGTTTTAGAGATATCTGTTCCTCTGCTGGTACTATCGGAACAGTAATATCTTCCTCGTGGGCCTGTTGAGTGGATTTACTGGATTAAGTTAACTGAGCACCAGAATCCCTCGCCCTTCCCCTCCACAGCCCCGGCTCCCCTCCTCCTCCAAGGCGCCCTGCCACCCATGCCCAAACTGCCCACGTTCTAGCACAGCACTCTCCGTGCTCGGTCCTGTAGAGTGCCCAACATTGCGTGAAGGAAGCTTGGGATGTAAACCATACTCAGTTTAGGGAATTTGTGGGGGTGTCCTCACAAACAAGCCTTGGTGGAGTTTCACACAACTGACTCAAGGTTGCACAACTAGTAAGAGGCAGCGCCACAAAGCAAACGCAGTCTGCTGCTGTTGTCCCACCCCTCGTCCCTCTGCTGCCCTGGATGAAGGCCTCTGAAGGCCACCTAGGCAACTGCAAAAATAAATGAAAGGACTTTGCTTATGGTTGCCCTTAGCGGTGTTTTTCCATGGAGGCATCACAGCGAGATGGATTAAGCACGTATGCTCTGGAATTAGATGTCTGGGTTCAAATTCAAGTCCTACCATTCACTAGCTTTGTAACATTGGGCTAGTAATTTAACTTCTCTGTGCCTCCAGTTCTGTATTTTTAACATGGGATCATAGGGTCATAGTAAGGAGTGAACGAGATAACACATGGGAAAACTTAGAACAGTGCTTGGTACATGGTCAGTATTCAATTAATGATAACTATTTCTTTCTATAATAGTTTATAATAAGAATTCACAAACACAATCTCATTAATCCTGACAAGACCTTTAGGGGTAGATAATTAAAGCTCAATTTTATGCTTATAGAGACTGTGGTGTAAGCTTGCCAGACATAATAATGAAAACAGTAATCACTGGTTGCTTGCTTATTATATACATGGCACTTCACACATACAGAGCCATTCAGTCCTTACGATATTTCTGAGGGAAATAACATTCTTATTCCCATCTTACAGATGGTGGAACTGAGACGCGGGAGTTAAATAGTTCAGTCAAGGTCGCACAGCTAGTGAGTATCATAGCCGGAATTCAAACCCCCGCAGTCCAGATTAAGAGTCCCTGCCATGTCCACTGCGCTATGGGACTTCCCACATGCACACACTGAAGAGTCAAAGTGGACGCACCACACAGATCTGGGAGTCCTGGGGTCAGAACAGGCGGTCAGCTTCCACCCGGGGTTGAAAAGAGAGTTAACCATCATGACTCTTTGCATTCGTGCTCCTATCTTATGAGTCTTTATTGACTGATTAGAGGCTAATAACTAATTTTGATTAACTGTGCCAGAACCACAACTTAGTAAAACCCTGGATTTTTGCTGTCAAAAAGTGTTAGGAAAGCACTGAAGTAAGGCTGAAAGAAAAAGGTATTTATGATGAATTTTATCATTACTGGAATTTTACAGTTTTTTATAGCTCAGATGTGTTCTGTGGGGATATAATAAAAAGCTTTGTAACATGAATATGCAGTTTTTCTTTACTCTAAACTTATAACAAACCTTTAGAGAACACAGTCATTCTAGGCTAAGAGATGTAGTCCATGGTGGTTCTTTAAACATCTGAACAACTTCAAAACTATTTAACATGTAAAAATCTGAACCATGATCTCAGACGCATACAAATGAATTGTAGGTACCCACTAAATTCAGTCATGGATACATACACCACATTAATGCATACAAACACACACATACGCATATATACATACATACAGGGTGAGATATATCTTTCTATATCTATCTATCCGTCTGTCTGCCTGTGCATCTATTTATCTATCTGAGTCCAACACTTATTTTCCCCCTTCTGAGGGTGTCAAGCAAAGGAGTGGGCAGGGCACAGCTTCCAACTGATCCCGTCATAGCACTTCCCTCCCCCACATTGTGCCACGTGACGATCATGTGATGCAAGCCAGCCAATCAGAATCTTCCCTAGGGCCTTTCAAACTAAAGTTAGGAGAAAAGAGCCTCTTTTCCCCCTGGACCACGGAACTGTTAGGATGTAAGATGGGAAGCATGTCGTTTCCTAGAAACTCAGGGGAGGGCTCATGGAGAAGTGGCCAAGCTAAGGCAGCATGCAGAAAGACATGGAGGGGAGCTAGAGGGCACTCTGGTGGCATTCAAACCCCCAGCAACAGACCTCTCTAAGGCCGACTCTCCCCCCTCAAATGTGCCTCAATGAATTCCTCCCTTTACGCTTAGTTGAGCTCCTGTTACATCCAGGACCTTGCCCTCTGTAAGCACAGAAGAGCCAGGAAAATGCCTTCCTTCACAGTGCTGGAGAGAGCTCTCATGTTCACTGTGGCTGGTGTGGAAACTGTTTTTTGGATGGCAAATCTATCAAAATTTAACCCCAAATTTAAAATGGCAAAACCCTTTGGCCCAGAAATTCTGTATTTAGGAATCTCTTCTATAGAAGTATTAGCACACCTGCTAATATTTTCTGATTGTTCCTAGGAAAAGATGTTCACTGAAACATTGTTGTGCAAGCCATCAATAAGGGAATGCTGAAAATAAGTCACAGCCCACCCACCATGGAAGGCTCTGCAGAGAAAGAAATAATAAGTAGTCTGGACATGGAAGGATGCGCATGATATATTATTGAAAAAAATTAAATTGCAAAGGTTTAATCCCATTTTGGTAACAACAAACAAAAATCAAATCAGTATACACATATTGTGTATGTTTCTATGTGCGTGAAAACAGATCCACAAGAAGACAGCTGGGAGTGAGAAAAGGGCAGCTCAAGGCTTTGACGTTCTGCTTTACAGATTTCTGTGTTATTTGTTTTCAACTTGTATATACTACTTTGCTAATTTTAAAAAGCAAATTAAAAAACGAGACAGTTCTAGCTCCTTTGTCTCCTGCTGCTTCCTCAGAAGAAAAGGTCCCTAAATTGGCAGAGACCCTAGGGGCCGGCTTCGGCTCCACCTGATACACACTTTGTGACTTGGACTGAACAGACTCATCTCTGTGGCTGGTTCATTCATGAAACATGGGGGATTAGAGCTGTTAGATGGGCATTAGCATCCGTTTCAGTTTTAACAATTTATGAACACAGATCTATTCTTTTTAGGTTTTACGATATGCACAAAGGATCTTGAAGTTAGAATGACATTTGGAAGATACACATTCAACAAGATGCATAAGAATTAAATATATCTTAATTATAGCATAGTGACCAGTAATTTAAACCATAAAAGTTGATTTATCTCTTTTCTCTAAACAAAGGTTGCTCCTAGTGAAACGATTATTGCATTAAGCCTTATGTAAAATCAAAACCCATAACACTTTTACTTGCATCATTTTTTGAGATCTCCTTGCATGGGTGGGATTTCTGAAAAAGAAGGAAGGATTGCTGATGGTCTAGTCCCTGGTGGAGCAGGGAGAGGCATGACAGCTTTCCGTCTACCAAGACACGGTCCCAAGATCCCAGCCGGCTGAGAGTAAAGCCCTAGTTTATGATATGTATCTGTTGGAATCAGGGCTGAGAAGCTGGCCATAGGCAAACTGAATCAGGACTACAGACCTGTCCTTGGTCTGCGCCTTTTCCCCCACGGCAATGTGAATACCCTCCGGCAGGGCATGCCCTCTCCAGTTAAACTCACCTCCCGCCTTCTGGCTGCCCTTTGGCTAGTCACTTCACCCTGGCTGCCAGGCTGCTCAAGTCCTGTGATGTTTGTAATGCCTAATTAAGTGTTGAAACCATCTGTAGAACAAGAGAGCAGGGTGGGGAAGTGGAGGAAGAAACAGAGCAGCAGTTTCTTCATGCTTAGTCATAAGAACAAGTAAATGCAATGATCCTGGGTCTTATTCAAAGGCAGAGTCCCTTTGAAGCAGATTGAACAATCTTGGACCCAGTTTCCAAGCAGCCTGTGGATTCACCTTTCCTCTTTTCCCTTTTCCTTTCCATGTATTGCCATTGTAAAGGAAGTATTTTGTTAAGTAGAGAACAAATGCTAATTTTATTGGATAGAGAATTCTGTCTTAGGAATCAGTTACTAGCTTATTTTTATAGGCATCTATTTACCAGTTGGTGTCACCCACTAGACAGAGAAATTTTTGAGGTCAGAGTCTCACCATCACACCCAGTCCAAGGCGAGAATTTGGAAGAGTTCAAAAAGCCTTACCAAGTGAGCCAATGAGGAAATAGTGTATGGCTAATTCTAAATTTAAACTATGAAAGAATAAACTAACAACTGGCTTATAATTTACATGATTCATTTTTGTTCACAATCTGAAGTTGATTGAAATTTCTAGAATGTAAACTCCACAAATGCAAGAATTTTATCTACAGGTGGATCTCAAGTTCCAGGGAATTACCTATCCCCATCCTTACTCCCACACACAGCTTCCTGACTCAGTAGCATGACTTTACCACTCCATTGTCTTCATGAGCAGACCTTTTCCATTCCAGGAGACGCTTGCTCTGGGCACCTAACTTGCCTGTTTATTACATTAACTTCCAGAAAGACCTATCAACTCTTCAATAGAAAACACAAAAAGACAGTTAACTGATGAAGATTCTTTGAATCCCTTGCCTCAAAAATCCTCACCTTGCTCTTTCCATCAATTCTAAATTGTAATATTATGACCTTTCCCCAAGCCTAATCAAGCCTTCTCCCCACTGAAATACCTGCCTTAAAGCAAACTACCAATTCTCCATAAATTCCAACCTTCCTTGCTCATTAGAGACGCTACCGCAGTTCTGTTGAGCTGGTGGTCCCCCCATCAATAAACTCAAAAAACTCAGCTTGGTCTTGTCCACAGGCTGTGCTGGCGATATTCGGGGAGCCAGCATTCAATACATCTAGAACAGCGTTGGGCACAGGGTGGGCACTCAATTTTGTTGAATAAATGAGTGGGTGCTTTATAATCATACACAAAGGGATTCTAAAAGCCCTCTGAGGCCTAAATCAGAACAGAATCCGTCCCTGTAAATCTCCAGCTAAGCACGACTAAATCTGGGAGTTGAGACACGTTACACCATAAGCACTGACATGTTACTGGGTGACTCCTCAGCCAGAGTTGGCATATTTACCATATCTTCTTCATCTTAAATTACTTTTTTTAGAGTTTGAGCCAAATTGCACAAGTCAATGTTCACGAAAGAGCAGTAAATGCATGTTTTCTGACCCATCTCTTCCTTAAAAATGGCTGAGGTGTCATGGAGGGATCCCAGGTTACTCATCACTGAAAAATGGCTGTCTGGTGATCAGATTTTCACAGGAAACATTTTGGTTTCCTTTACTATTCTTTTCCAGGAAAAACAAGTCTTCGCAGCGAGTTTTCTAAGCTCAAATAAGGCCTTCCTTGGTTTATCTTTAAGGCACCCAGATGACAGTGAGAAGCCAACTTAGCTGATTTTACACAGCAGTTGCTCCCAATTGTAATTCAGCCCAGAGTTGCATGCAGCCAAAGGGTAGAACTCCCAACCGAATGCCTTATTTAATAGAGGAGGCAGAAAATGAGGCTAAAGCCATTTTACAATGAAGAATTTAAATACAGGAGAGTTTCATTGCCCATCCACCTGGAATATCAATAGACAGCAGGACGTAAGGATAATTTCAGAAAGAGTAAATTTATGTGTTATATTTTAACTGTGGTATTAACCCCAAATGTAAGAGCAAATCCTTTCCGCTCCTCCAATATCCCAATGTAAGACTGTTGTGGGGGACTGGAATTGGCCACCCCAAGATACGTCTCTTTGGCATGAGGATTATTTGGGACTGGTTACTTTTAATAAACTGCAGACAGGAAAGCAACTCAAAAAAGTAGTATTTGCTTGCCCTTTCTTAAGAGACACTTACATTGTAAAGGCAATGTCCATCTGTAAAGCTGTCTCCCTCTCTGTACCAGGAAGAAGGGGGGATGACCTTATCTCTAGAAACTCTTAATCAATGCCAAAGGCAAGGACGTAAACCTGCATTTGTTTACTGTACTTGTGTGGTAAGCTCCCATGATCCACTCCCCCTCCACCCCCAACATCCTCCTTTGTCTTTAGCTGAAGATATTTAAGGTGGTGGCTTCAGCCATTTTGGAGAGTTGCTCAGTTTGCCTGAGCCTCTCCCATGTATACGTGTTATAAAGCTTTGTTTAATTTTCTCCTGTTTTTCCATCTCATGTGAATTTAATTCATTCTCCGGCCAGAAGAACCCGGAGAGGGAGAGGAAATGTCTTCCTCCCCTACACTGTCAGACAGATTTCTTATTTGGGGGACTTTTTTGTTGTAAATTTTACTTACAGAATGTATAAAATCACAGGAGTTTATCTAAATATACTTCAAACTTCAATATTGCATTCTTTCTCCCAAGGTGTTCAAGACTGAAATACAGAATCCCACGGGAACGATTTTCTTTTTCCTTTCTTCGAAGAGCAGTAGATGCCCTGGTATTTATCAGGACTCAGAAAAACATCCTGATTATTAAGAACATGTTTTGGGAGGTGGTGATACGAGCAAGACGACTTAGAGCAAGATTGTTTGCTGAAGCACCTAGAAATTGTGTTCTTCTCTGGGCAGAGATTAGGGTAAAGAATCTGTTACAGCTTCATTATCATAATTGCAAAATAGCTTCTGTGTTTCTGAAAGAGTGTAGGGTTGGGACGTTCCACCAAGCCAGAGAGACAAACACCCCATGGCCAAGTCTCCAGGCAGAGACCAGGAGCTTCTCACCCTTCCCAGCTGCCAGGAAACCCAACGCTTCAGAAGCAATTGGTGCTTCTAGACTGCATGGAAAAATATAGATCTAAATTATTTTATCTGTGCTTGCCCAAACAGTACCGTTTTGACAAGAAATCTTTGACTTGGCTTCTGAACCCAATATATGTTTTGGCAACAGCTTTAACCTTTTCATTAAATAATTTTTTCTCAATTGTCACAAACGACCCTTTTTCCTATTCCTATGTTTATCCAACTACCTCTTTTAAAAAACTTTTATTGTTTTCTCCCTTGTCGTGTTAAACTTTCTCTCTCTCTTCAGCCTCTTGCTGTCCTGTCTCTCTCTCTGCGCTCATCCCCATATCCTAGGAAATCATAAAAATGGCTACAATGTTATGTAGTGCTAAGTGGGTGTTGAAAATTGTACTCAGCATTAACAAACCTGGCCTTATTTAATCTGCATAGTAGAGGATGTGGGAACCACTTAGGAGCCTAATTTGTAGCTTGTAGTCTGAGGGCAGTGGGGTGACCTGCTTGAGATCGCACAGAGGCCAGTGGAACTGAGATGACACAGGCTATCTGAGCTCTGGTACCCCCGGTGCTAAACTGCAGACCGCACAGTGAAGGGGAGCAGGATGTGCCGCCCCAAACTGTGGCCTCCTTGGCATAAGGATTATTTTGAGTTTATTATTTTTAAGAAACTGCAGACATTGGAGGAGCTCAGAAAACAGAGTAAAAGTTGCCTTTTTGTAAGGGAAATCTACATTATAATGGGAATTTACATTGGAAAGGAGAAGAAAGAGAGCTACGACCTGAGAGAAACTTTGCACCCGAGAGACTTTTCTGCATGGCAGGGCAGCCTGTGTTTACCAAACATTTCCTCTTCTCACCCCCCGGTTAATTGCTCTCCTCGCTTTGAAGTCCCAGACCCCTATCCCTTTCCTTAGCTCAGGATGGTGGATAAGCCTCAACTGTTTGGCTGCCCTTTGAGTCTCATATCTTTGTGGAGTTCCCATATGTATATACATAATTAAAACTGTTTTTTTTTCTCCTGTTAATCTGTCTTTTACTACAGAGAGGTCTCAGCCAAGAACTCAGAGAAATAGAGGGAAAATTATTTTTCCTCCCCTACGACAGATAATTTTGTCTTTAAGACTTTATGAAAAGTGTGGAACCTACATCTTGAAAAATATTTTCTATAAATCATCGCAATAATTATAACCTGCAAGAAAACTACAGGGGACAAGCAAAAGCATTAGCTAACTTTGTGGCTGCGAGCAAATTAAGCCTACAGATCACTTTTGCAAGACAAAAACATTATTAAATTATTAGCTGCCTGTAAATTTCCTGTGACACTGACAGCTGTTATTATTGAAATATCTTGAGAATTTGTGGGAGCTAGATAAGGGGACAGTGAAAAGTCATACTTGATTTCTACTATTATTAAAGAAAAACTAGCAAAATAAGAAAATTATTCCCCTTCCACCCACCACCAGCCTGAGGTAAACACGGTCGGTCACAAGTCACCTTGAAAAGTTGATTTCAAACAGAATTGAGTGACTAACTCCCGGTGTGCACTTTTAAGCATCTAGAGATTACAATCAGAATGAAGATTCTTTTGCTGTTAATTTTAGCTGGCTGATGGGGTTACAGTCAGCTTCTATTACTTGTGGATGAAAGTTGAAGAAGGGAAAAAATACGCCCTTGTTCCTCTGGGATATATTTAACAATCTGTCTCTCTCTCAAAAAAAAAGGTCTGAATATCATCGGATGTTGCGAAAGGATGTCAATCTAAAATGGAGCCAGAGGACATGAAATGGAGAACCTCACACCGCACCTCAGGAGAACAAAACTTAAGAACTGAGAGAATGATTTCAAGTAAATGACTGAATTACGGAAAACCAGAAGTTGTCTCCTGACTAAGTCACATCCGCCAAGAATCTCTCCCCGTCCTCAAGCCGATAAACTTACTGTTTAGACTCTGGCTGGACTTTGCCATCTTTGCATTCCTTGTCCAAAAATACAGCCCACCCCAAACCTTCAATGGATTCGCCTGTAGCTTGCTGTGGTTTGTGTTTCCCAATTTGCGATTCCTCTGCTATTCCCGAATCAACTCAATTTCTGGTAATTTGAGATTGCCTCAGTTTACCTCTTTATTTAGGTTGGCAGTGTAGATGGAATGGAGTGAGGTGATATTTGTATAAGACGTTTTGTGGGGAAAATATAGATTCTAGGTTGAGCAATTCTGTAAGGGGACCTACAAAATATGAGGAATAATGATGTCCTTAAGTTGCACAGTTTACAACAGGAAAAACATTAATGTGCCTCTGTTTGGCAGATCTTATAAGATCTAGTTCAAATGGACAATGATAAGATGAGATTCATGATAAGATTCAGCTGGAATAACAGTTTTATAAACACATGTTTCATGATGACCATAATGATTTTTTTCTTTTATTTCTGTTACCTTTCAGAGGAATTGTAAGACAGGAAGAGAATCTTGAGAAGCTCTAGAATCTTTATATCTGAAATCTCACCCTCAGATAAAAATTTGGAGGAGGAAGACTCCATTTGGTATTCCAGCTCCATCACTAATGGGCTGTGACCTTAGGCGAGATATTGCACATTTCTGGGTCCCTTTGCAACCACCACGATAGATGACAACTGGATTCTAAAACTTGCTTCTTCACTTGGTCCGTTGCAATATCACATACGCAGCCTCTGGAAAACCCCACTGTAAACTCATGAAAGAATGAGAGTGAAAAAGGGAAGCAACTCCTTAGTATCATTATGAAAATGCTTTTGGCTTCTCAGCCCTTCTGAAAGGGTGTTGGAGAACCCCAGGAGGCCCAGACTTCACCTTGTAACTGCTGTTCTCTATGATGGAGTAGTTAGTCTAAATTGTGAGAATATACTAATTGTAAGAACATATTTGATATATAAGTATACATATGTATATTTTTTTACCAAAGAGCTATATAGTTATATTCATTTTGAATGAAAATGGCTGTCAGTAAAGATTTTTATTTTTTCTGAATTGATCCTTAGGATAACCATGAAAACAGGACCTAGCACGTATAAAGGATTCCCTCATATCAGACACTGTGCTAAGAGCTTTACAAATGTTATTTGATTTCATCCTTGAAACCTCCCTAGGAGATTGTGCCACTAACATTATTCTACCATCTAACAAGAGAGGAGAGGGGCCTGGAGAGCACAAGTAACCTGCCCAAGGTTATCCGAGTGGCAGACTGTAGACCTGGCCTTGACGTGGCCAGCTCAGGCAGTCTAACTTCAGACCACACAAGATCCTAATTAAGACACCTTAATTCCCCTTCAGAAAAGATTTCTCAGCAGTGAAATAATTATCTCATATAATCATCACAGAAATTCCATGTGGATGACTCCACAATCCTCATTTTACTGATGAGCAAATAGACTGAGGTTACCCCGTGGGCTTCAGGCAGGACCAGAACATGCACTGTGTCTGCCTGTCCTCCTTCTGTACCACTCGCCATTGGTCTCCCACATGGGATGGCTCTAATCCAGACTGTCCAGGCAGTTCATAGGTCGAGGAGGGAAAACATCAGCACTTGTTTTTATCTTTATCTAAAAAACGAGAAAAAAATCAGCCTTGTAAATATTTAGTACACAGATCGATGCTCCTCCTTCACTGAGCCGTAAGCGAGCACTCAAGATGTGGGAAGGGACCTGAGAAAGAGCGGGTGGTCCTCAACGGAGCATCGTTGCTCCCAGCCCAGATGAGGAGTGCCCAGCCAAGGGGCTTTACGGATTTAACACTTTTTGTTTTGATTAAGGTAATACTCACAGAATGGACAGTGGTTTCTAACGAATCTTGTAAGAAAAAAAGCAAAACAAAACAGCAGACTGAGGCAAACACTAACAATTCAGGCACACGTAAACGAGAAAATGGCGGACCTGCCCCTTCCCCAGGTTTATTACTAGCTTTTGGTTAGCCATTGCTATTATTTTGGTTAACCATTACATGGTTTCTGTGAAAGCCTATTAAGCAATACTGGGAATAAGTGGCCAAAATATTTGAAATTATCAAAAGAATATCTGGACTGTGGATTTTCATCCTCTATTGTTAGTGTTAATCTTCAGAAGTGAAGATTGGGCAAATGGTAACATGAAACCATCCTGGTTAGGAAGACATTATACAATATCATCTATTTCATCTTCAAAATATTCTTCTGTAATTTCTACTTTTGGGGTACTTTTTATAATATATACAGTGTATTAATAGAGTAGTAGAGGAATGTAGTTTATTAGTAATACACACACATATTCAACAATTTTTTATTCATAGAAGACATTGGTCAAAATGGCTTGGAGAATCCTGCACTACGTTTTACTACCTCTAATGATACTTATCTCTATTGTAAAACTCCACACTCTTTCCAGCTCGAATATTTTATGATTTTAATTTTTTTGTCAAGTATATTGAGTTTTTAAGTATGGGTCTGAATTAAGAGTAGGAGGGAAAAAATCTGAAATTCTATCTAATTCTAATGATTCTTGTAAAACAGAGAAACACAGAAAATTATTTTCTTTTGAGAGCCAATATACTCATAAAACATTGCTTGGAAACAGTAAGTGCCCAGTACATGTTAACTGATTATCAAGGGAATGTTATCACTTATCAACAGATGACATTTGTTGTGTTATGAGTGCCTACTATACCATTTTATCTTTTTGGACTGCTTGTTAATAACTCCCTGAATTTCCCATGGAAGACACCCTTCCTCAGTGGTCAGTCCTAAGGCTCAGGGAAGAACAAGCCATCTATCCCTAGGTCTGGTGGGATGGTCTCCCAACCTAACCACGTGACTCAACTCAGGCCAGTAAGAAGCCTGAAACTCTACTGCATTTGCGCCCAGGAGGCTGTCGGGCTGCAACTGCTGGCAGGTGTCTAAGACCACACGGACCCTGATATGGAAGCCAGTGGAGAAGAGCAGGCCAGCAGGATGGCAGAAGACTCTAATACAATGGTCAAATTACTACCATGTGACTTCTTTATTCTTCACTGTTACTTAAGCTTGAGAACAAGCATGTTCTCAAGACCTCTTTTCATGAATAAGCCAAAAAGGACTAATGTTAAGCTCTTTAAGAAAGTAAATTTTTTCTTCCCTAAGATTCAGGCCGTTATTCACAGTGGGAATAATCCTTCAGCTCTGGCAAGATGTTTCTGGGACATAAAGTCTTCAAACTGCTCTGTTATCTCATAGAGAAGAGAACTTTTGTGTGATTTGGTTCGATATTATACCTTTTATCAGCCACCTGGACAGTAACTATACATTTTTACATTCCTCTCTAAGGGAAGAGAGGGTAAAGAAAAAATATTTCAAACCAAATCTGACCTGAAAAACAACAAAAAAGCTAAGGAACAAGCAGAACAATAGAGAAACCAGGCACAGTGTTTTATATTTTCAATTGCTCAGAATTCCATTAACCAGAATGTTCTACGTATCAGCAAATCTACAGAACCAGGTGCAGTAATCATTACTTTATGTAACAACAACCCTGAATCACTACTGTGAGATCCCAGCAGGTACCAGGCTTGCTCTGGCTTTGACAACTTCCGTTTAAACATTCCTGACTTACATCCCAATAACGTGCTCGTACAAAGTGGGTATCCACTCTTTGATCTTTCTCTACATAGTTACAGGAAAAAATCAAAATGGAAAGAACCAAAGGACCAGAGTAGGCAAATGGGATTGATGAGCGTGAAGAAATAGCACAGAACTCTTGGGCATATGCAACCTATTTAGATACAGCCTGAGACAATGGCTGTGATTTTCTCTGGAGGACAAAAATACACAGAGAATCCCCAGGTGCTCGTAGAAGACGCGTGCAGTGAGCTGTGAAAATAGCACATTTACAGGGGGCCTGTTGTGATTTGCAAACTTGATTAGCGTACTTTCTGCCTGTATGAAGTAAGAGCCAGAGTCACCTTTATTACCACAATCGAACAATCTTTTACGAAACCTAGAATAAATGAAATTCATCTAAGTCATTTATGACCCAAACAAAGCCATCCATTAAGAGAACGTTTATTTTGTCTAGTGGGGTGTCCTCTTCTCTGTCAATATTTGTTATTGCAATCAGGGTAATTAAGTGACTGTAGTATGCCCGAGTAAGGATGTTTTGTTAACTCTATCAATTAGGTGATACTTTGCTTAACATTCCACAAAAACGAGTCCGTTTCATATTCCTATTACACAGCACAGTCATGTTCTATGAGCACTTAGCATTTACTTTGTAATTATTTGTTACATCTCTCTCCCTCTCCTACTGGATGGCAAACACCTTGAGGTAGGCACTTTTTCATCATAAGAAGAAGGGCCAATACTTATTGAGTGTTCAGTTATGTGCCAGATTCTGTTTTGAGTGTCAGATCAGTTGTTTAATTTAACCTCACAAAACCTTCTACCGTGGGTGCTATTAGTACTCTCATTTTAGCAATAAGGAAATTTAAGCTCAGAGACACTAATTTGCCTGAGTTCACAAGGAATCCTAGGAAGCTACCTAGGAAGTGACCTAAGATGTGAACCAGGCAGCTTGTCCCCGGGACTCAGGGCTGTTAGTCACTGTTCCATGCCAGCTCTGAAGGCTCTATGTTGATCACAACATTAAAAGAGTTAACGTGTACTCTATGCTCACTATGTGCTGGGAATGTACACCAAGCCCTTTACATTTATTAACTCATTTGTTTTTCACAGCCCTGTGAGGTAAATACGAATAATGTCCCTATTTTATAGATGAAGAAGCAAGCAAACAGCTAAGTGACAGAGCCAGGACTCAAACCCTGGCCATCCGGCTCCAGAGTTTTCAGCCGTTTACCGTTGTGTGGTATGCTACTATCACATGACCAGGATGCCAGCATCCATACAAGCTGGTCAGATTTCTAGACTCCAGGACTGTAAAGGGTCTCTGGGACATTTAAGGAAGCTGCACTCATTGAGCTCTGCCCATGTAACCAAGTCTGCGGTGCTCTTGTCATCTGTTATAACACTTAATCTTCACTACACTCGGACGAGAAAGATATTCGCACCTGCATTTACAGCTGAGGCTCAGCTGGAGTTGAGAGTTTCTCAGCAAAGAAGTAAAAGGGAAATGGACGTGGTTTTCATTGCCTGATAAAAGGAAATGTACCTGAAAATATTTTTCTTTCTTGGCCCTGGATTCAGAAAACATTTCTTTAAAATAAAGATATTTTCTTTCCCGTCCTTTACCAGGTTTAGGGACCGTTCAGGGATGGACGACAGTTCAACAGTATTTGAGGCTCAGCTCTCAACTGGTTTTACCATTCTGACTCTGAGGGTTCCCAGCTCCCTCTCTTCACGGATCCTGGGCAGTTCAAATATTTCATCATCTTCTGCCACTATCCTTCTAAAGTCACTCTGTGGTCTTACTCCCAGTTCTCCTTCGTTCATTCATTCATTCATTCAATAATTATTAATTGAGCATCAGCCATATACCAGGAAATGTGCCGGGGGCTGGGGATTAAAACAGTGAACGGCACACATGACTCTTGCTCTCTTGGAAGTTATAGCTTGATAGTGGCCAGTAACTGGACAGAAGGACATCTGAGTGACATTGTTCTGTTACATCCTCATCCAAGTTTTACTTGTACCTGGTGCTCAAATCCAAGCATTTGAGCTCAGAAAGGAGGAAATGAGGGAGGGAAAAAATAAGACAGACTGAAAGGACTGAAGAAGATGGCCCGAAAGGAAGGCATCCAGGCATTCAGGGCGGGTGAAAACCTTGGGGTACGAATCTCCGGTTTGACTGGAGTCTAAAGTCAGCTCAAGGAAAGCAAAAAACAGGAGAAAAACGTGGAAAGATGGTTTGAGCCAGATTGTAGACTGTCTTCATGAAAGATTGAGGAGTTTGTTTTTAACTTAGCAGAAACTGGGGAACCACGGAAAGTTCTTAGACAGTTGTAAAATGATTGGAATTATGCTTTGGGAAAATTAATCTTAAACTCCACAAGGGGAGAAATCTGTTTTGTCAGTGACGCATCCCAAGTACCTGGAACAGTGCTTAGCGTGTAGTAGGCACTTCGCGAATTTGCTGTTGAATGAATAGAAGATGCATACGCTCTAGAAAGTAGCCATGGTGTTAGAAGGGTTGGCAATTTCTTCTGGTAATATATTTAACCAAATCCCTTCCCAGACATAGGGCTAACTTTACTTCCATACTTCTGCAGTGGAAAGGGAAAACCATCATGGTCTCTCCTCATTCAAAGAAAGATGTGTAGGGTGGTCAAGAATGAAGCAAAGGAAATATTAATTTAAGGAATGTCATTCTGTTTAATGTATATTACCCTGAAAGATTTTGACAATGCTTGTAAAGTTGCTATTTGAAGTTTTCAGAAAGATTCACATAAAATGCAAAACATTTCTCTCAACTTGAAGGGCAGAGTTTATTTTCAGAAAGAACTCCTTTTCGAGCTGGGGCGTGGGGTCTAATGGATGCCAATAGACCTTGACTCTTGGTTTTCTTCAGTCCTTTGATCATGTTCAGTGATCGTTGTTCTGTGATTTTGTTCCAAGTAATTTTGTTTTGACAACTTTTCATGTTCTGACATAGGGATTTCATTAGCTGGGCTAGTTCAGTGATTTTTAACTTTGTCTCCCTCCACCTCAACAAGTATGACAAGTGACATTCAAATTTGGGACACATCCGCAACTAGAAAGACCTACAACTAGAATATTCAACTAGTTACTGGGGGACTTTGGGGAGAAGAAGCAGAAGAAGAAGAAGAAAAAGAAAAAGATTGGCAACAGATGTTAGCTTAGGGCTGATCTTTAAAAAAAAAAAATGGGGACACATCACCATGGAGATATCTATGGTGTACAATTTTCAAAGTATAACTTAAGATACCACCCTTTTTTCTGTTTCAGGAAAGCCTATATGAATGTTTGTGTCCCCCACCCCCCCAGTTCTTATTGTGATGCACTAATCACCAGGATTAAGACGATTAAGAGATGGGACCTTTGGGAGATAGTTGGGTCTTGGGGTGGAGCCCTCATGAATAGGATTATTGCCCTTATGAGAAGAGATGGCAGAAAGATGCTCTCTCGGCCTTGTGAGGACACGGCTAGAAGGTAGCTGTCAACAAGCCAGGAAGTGACCCTTCACCACGTCTCAAATCTGCTGGCTCCTTGATTTTGCATTTCCCAGCCTCCAGAACTGTGAGAAATAAGTTTGTTGTTTAAGCTACCTAGTCTACAGTGTTTGTTATAGGAGCTGAAGCTGACTAAGACACGTATACTAATGAATTTTAGTGGGAATAACATTATAGGGATAAACTTGAATGGCTTCTAATTATTAAAAAATTCCTGTAAAATTTTGATGATTTATTATTAGTGACAAATTACCACACACTGACACAAGGAAAATGTGATCATGAATTGTTAATCTAACTTACATAATGTATTAGTCAGGGTTCTCCAGAGGAATAGAACCAATAGGATGTGTACAGATGTATAGAAAGAGATTTGTCATGAAGGATTGGCTCACATGATTTTGGAGGCTGAGACGTTCCTTGATCCGCCATATGCAAGCTGGCGGCCCAGGAAAGCCAGTGGTGTAGCTCCAGTCCAAACTTGAAGGCCTGAGAACAAGGAGAGCCAATGGTATGAGTCCCAATTCAAATCTAAAGGCCTGAGAACTAGAAGCACTAATGTCCAAGGGTAGGAGAAGATGGATGTCTCAGCTCAAGTGTAGAGCGAATACACCCTTCCTCCCCCTTTGGGTTCTACTCAGGCTGTCAATGCATTGGATGATGCCCACCAACATTGGTGAAGATGAATTTCTTCACTCAGTCTAGTGTTTCAAATGCTAATCTACTCCAAAAACACCATCACAGACTTACCCAGAAATAATGTTTCACCAACAATATGGGCATCCCTTAGCCCAGCCGAGTTGACACATAAAATTAACCATCACACATAAAAATGAAATACCTGAAGATTTAAAAAAGTCCAATATAAAAATGGCATCGCAATATTTTCAATTTTATTGATCTTTTCAGAAAACCGTTTTTTAGGGCTTAACTTGTTCATTTTCTATATCATTGATTTTTTAATTTTATTTTTGCTATTCGCTTCTTTTTACTTACGTTAGGTTTAATTTCCTCTTGCTTTTTTTTATAGATTTTTTTTTAAAGTAGTTTTAGGTTCACAGCAAAATTCAGAAAAAGCTGCAGAGATTTCCCATATACTCCCTGCCTCTACACATGAATAGCCTCCCCATTATCAATACTCTTACCAGAGTGATATATCCATTATAATTGATGAACCTACACTGACACATTATCACTCAGAGTCCATAGTTTACATTAGAATTAACTCTTGGTGTACATTCTGTGAATTTGGACAAACATAAAATGACATGTATCCATCATTATAGTATTATACAGAGTAGCTTCATGGCTCCGGAAATCCTCTGTGCTCTGTCAATTCAACTACCCCTCTCCTCTAACCCCTGGCAACCATGAGCCTTTTACAGTCTCTGTAGTTTTGCCTTCTCCAGATTGTTACATAGTTGAAATCATACAGTGTGTAGCCCTTTCAGATTGGCTTCTTTCACTTAGTAATATTAATTTAAGTTTCCTCCACGTCTTTCCATGGCTTGACAGCTCATTTCTTTTTAGTGCTGAATAATATTCCATTGTCTGGATGTACCATGGTTATGTATCCATTCACCTACTCAAGGACATCTCAGTTGCCTCCACGTTTGAGCATTTATGAATAAAGACGCTATAAATATCTATTTATTACCTGTGTGCAGGTTTCTGTGTGGACATAACGTTTCAAATCCTTTGGGTGAATACCAAGGAATGTGATTGCTGGATGATATGATAAGAGTGTGAGAAAACACTAAACTGTCTTCTGGTACGGCTGTACTATTTTTCGTTCCCACCAGCAATAAATGAGAATTCCTCTTGCTCTACATCCTTGCCAGCACTTGGTGTTTTTAGGGTTTTGGATTTTGGCTATTCTAATAGGTATGTAAGTGGTATCTCATTGTTTTAATTTGCATTTCTCTGATGACTTATGATATGGAGCATCTTTTCACGTGCTTATTCGCCATCTGTATATCTTCTTTGGTGAGGTGTCTGTTAGAATCTTTGACCAATTTTTTATTATTTGTTTTCTTATTGTTGAATTTTAAAATTTCTTTTTATATTTGCCAGAGTTCTTTATCGGATTTGTCTTTTGCAGATATTTTCTCCCAGTCTGTGGCTTGCCTTTTATTCTCTTAACAGTGTCTCCCACAAAGCAGAAATTTTTAGTTTGCAAAGTGAAGCATATCAATTCTTTCTTTCAGGTGTCATGCATTTGGTGTTGTATCCAAAAAGACATCAGCAAACCCAATATCATCTAGATTTTTCTCCTATGTTGCCTTCTAGGAGCTTTATAGTTTTGCATTTTACATTTAGATCTATGATCCATTTTGAATTAATTTTTGTGAAGGGTATAAAGTCTATGTCTAAGACTTATTTTTTTGCTTATAAATGTACAATTGTTCCAGCACCATTTGTTGAAAAGATTATCTTTGATCCATTGTATGTCCTTTGAATCTTTGTCAAAGATCAGTTGACTATATTTATATGAGTCTGTTTGCAGGCTCTCTATTTTGTACCATTTATCTATTTCTGTGTTATTTCACCAATACCACACTGCCTTGATTATTGTAGCTTTATAGTAAGCTTTGAAGTTAGATAGTGTCAGTCCTCCAACTTTGTTCTTCTCCGTCAATATAGTGTTGGCTATTCTGAGTCTTTTGTCTTTGCAAATAAATATTAGAATCAGTTTGTCAATATCAACAAAATAACTTGCTAGGATTTTGGTTGAAATTGTGTTGAATCTATAAATCAAGTTGAAAAGAACTGACATATTGACAATATTGAGTCTTCCCATCCATGAACGTGGACCATCTCTCCATTTATTTAGTTCTTTTCTGATTTTGTTCATGATGGTTTTGTAGTTTTCCTCATAGAGATCTTGCACACATTTTGTTAGATTTATACCTAACTATTTTATTTTTTGAAGTGCTAACGGTAGATGGTACTGTGTTTTTAATTTCAGATTCCACTTTTTCATTGCTGGTGTATAGGAATGAAACTGACTTTTGTGTATTAACCTTGTATCCTGCAATCCTGCTATAATCGCTTACTAGTTTCAGAAGTTTTTTTGTTCATTCTTTCTGATTTTCTGAATAGATGATCCTGCCATTGGAAAATGAAGACAGTTTTATTTCTTTTTCCCAATCTGTACACCTTTTATTTCCTTTTTTGGTCTTATTGTTTTGGCTAGGACTTCCAGTACAATGTTGAAAAGCAGTGGTGTCAGAGGGACATCCTTGCCTTTTCCTAATCTTGGCGGGAAAGCTTCAAGTTTCTCACCATTAAGTATGATGTTACCTGTAGGTTTTTGTAGATATTCTTTATCAAGCTGAAGAAGTTTGCCTGTACTTTTAATTTTCAGAGAGCATTTATCACAAATATGTATTGGATTTTGTCAAATGCTTTTCCTGAATCTATTGATATATTCGTGTGATTTTTCTTCATTAGCCTGTTGATATCATGGATTAAATTAATTAATTTTTCAATGTTGACCAATCTTGCATACCTAAGATAAATCCCACTTTATTGTGATGTAAAATCCCACTTTGTTGTGATGTATAATTATTTTTATACGTTATTCAGTTCATTTCACTAACATTTTGTTCAGGATTTTTACATTAAATTAATGAGGATTGTTAGTCTACAGTTTTCTTTTCTTTTAATATCTGTGTCTGGTTTTAATGGTAAGGTGATGCTGGCCTCATAGGGTGAATTAGGAAGTATTCTCTCTGCCTCTATCCTTGTAAAGAAATGGTATAATTGTAAAGAAATGGTACAGTTTCCACCTTAAATATTTGATAGAACTCATCAGTGAACTCATCTGGGCCTGGTGCTTTCTGTTTTGGAGGGTTATTAATTATTGATTTAACTTTAATAGATACAGGCCTATTCGGATTGTCTATTTCTTCTTGTGTGACTTTTGTCAGATTGTGTCTTTCAAGGCACTGGTCCATTTCATCTAATTACTAAATTTGTAGGCATAGAATTATTCATAGTGTTTCTCATCATTTTAATGTCCGTAAGATCTGTAGTGATATCCCTCTTTCGTATCTGATACTAGTAATTTGTGTCCTTGGATCTAAGAATTGTTAGTTTTTCAGTTTGATCAGCTTTTTACTTGTTTTTAGGACAGAGTGAGACTTCCAGCTTCTTACATGCTGAACGAGAAACCAGAAGTCCCCCTTTTCTTGCTTTTTAAAGATTCTTAAGGTGGGAACGTAAGTGACTGATTTTAGCCCTTTCTTCTTTTTTAATATAAGCATTTAAAGCTATAAATGTTCTTCTAGGTACTGCTTTAGCTGTAGCCCACAAGATTTGATATATTTTCAGTATCAGTTAGCTCAAAATATTTTCTTAGAGATTTATTCTTTGACTCATGGGTTATTAGAGTTCTAAATATTTGGATATTTCCCAGATATCTTTTCATCATTGATTTATATTTAATTATATTATGGTAAAAGAATATGCTCTATATAATTTCCATTCTTTTAAATTTATTGGGATTTATTTTATGTCCTAAAAGATAGTCTCTCTTCATAATTGTTCCATATGCTCTTGAACAGAATGCATAGTGTGCATTGTTGAGTGTAGTTTCTATAAATATTAATGAGGTCATGTTAGTTGATAGTGTTGTTCAAATCTTCTATATCCTTAGCTCATTTTTTGTCACCATTTTCTATCGATCATTGAAAAAGAAAGGCTAAAATTTTCAACTATAATTGTGGATTTTTCTGTTCTTCAATTCAATTTTGAAAGTTTTTCTTTATACATTTGAACATCTATAGTTAGGTATATATCCATTAAGGATTGGTATACCTTCCTGTTGAATTTATCCTTTTATTATTAATAAATGTTCCTTTTTATGTCTAATAATACTACTAATCTTGAAGTCTACTTCATCAGATATTGTTTTAGCCTCTCAGCTTTCTTTTATTGGTGTTTGCATAATATATATTTTCTTCTAATTTTACTTCTAACCTACTTGCATATTTATATTTAATGGATATCTTTTGTAAACGGCATGGACTTGGGTCTTGCTTTTTTATGTAGTCTGACAATGTCTGCTTTTTTGATGGGAATACTTAGTATTATTGGCATGTTTGAGGTTAAGTCCACCATCTTGCTCTTTGTTTTCTATTTGTTACATCTGTAGTTTATTTATTGTTTTGCTTTTTTCTGCCATATTTGGATTAATTTTGTATTTTTTACTCTTCTATTTTATCTCATGTTGGCTTTCTTAGAAATATATTTTTTTAATTTAGTGGTTACACTAGGGATTATAAAGTGTATACTTTATTTATCATAGTCTACCACAAACTGATATTATATCACTTCATATTAAATCTAAGAACTTTACAGCAATATCCTTCCACTTACTCTTTCTCAAGGTTTGTGCTCTTTTAGTTCCACTTTTGTAATTAACCTCACAATGTATTGTTATTATTTTTGATATAAACAATCAATTATATTTTAAAGAAGTGAAGACATGAGGAAAAATCTTCTCTATTGTCTACATATTTCCTATTTCAGTCATTCTTTATTCCATTGTATAGATCTGGGTTTGTAAACGGTTTCATTTTCCTTCATTCTGAGGATTTTTAAAAAACATTTATTGTATTACAGGTCTGTGGGCAACAAATTCTCTCAGCTTTTGTTTGTCTAAAGATATATTTCATGTTTATTTTTGCAAGACATTTTCACCAGATATAGAGTTCAAGATGAGCTATTCCTCTACTTTCAATACTCAAGAAATCACTCCACTGTATCCAGGCTTGCATTACTTCTGATGCGAAGAAAGTAGTCATTTTTATCGTTCATCCTCCGTGTATGATGTATCTTTTTTCCCCCCTGGCTGCTTTAAAGATTTTTCTCTTTATCTTTGGTTTCAACAATTACACTTGATATGCACAGATGTGGTTTTCTTGTGCTAATCCTGTTTGGAACTAATTGAGCTTGGATTTATGGGTTAACATTTTTCATCAAATATTTGTAATAAATTTGACCATTGCTTTTCCAAGAATTTTCTCTCTCTCTTCTCTTCTGGTATTTCAATAATAAGAATTTAACTATTTGATATTTCCCATAGGTCATGGAAGTGCTGTTAATTTTTTCTTAGATGTTTTTCTCTCCTTGTTTTGATTTAGAAGTTTCTGTTGTCCTGTCATCAAGTCATTAATCTTTTCCCCTGCGAATTACTGCAATTTTTAAGTTTTACATATTGTATTTTTTAGTTCTAGAATTTTTATTTTTAATAGTTTTTATTTCTCTGTTGAAGCTTCTCATCTGTTTACTTATTATGCAATCTTTTTCTTTAAATTCTTGAACATAGTAATAATAACTGTTTTAAAGTTTTTCTCCCTTAATCCTAATATCTTTGTTGTCCCTGGCTATCTGTATATTGACTGTTTTTTCCTTCTTGTAAATGGATCACATTTTCATGCTTCTTTGTATGTCTAGTAAATTTTTTTTGTATGCAGGACATTTTGGATGCTATGTTGTTGATAATATGTTTTTCATTGTCTTTAAAGAATACTGAATTTAGATCTGACAGGCAGGTAATTTACTGAGGGAGCATACTGATATTTTAAGCCTCATTTTTTAAGCTTTGTTATGGAAAGTCTAGAGGAGTGGGCAGCAAATTTTATGGGCAAAATCTGGCCTGTCCAATGTTTTTGTAAACGAAATTTGATTGGAACACACCTGTGCTCATTTATTTATCTATTGTCTATGGTTGATTTCATTCTATGGTGATGGAGTCAAGTAGTTGTAATAGAGACTGCATGGCCTGCAAACCTAAAATATTTACTATCTGATCTTTTACAGAAAAAGTTGGCTGACTCTTAGTCAGAGTAGCCTTTACAAGAAAGAATAGCTTTTCTAGGGCTTCAATTGAACATCCAGAGTGTTTACTGAAGTATCTCTACTCTCCATTAGTCAAAACTCCAATGTTTCCAAGCATCATGTGACCTTCAGAATCTAATTTCAGCTCACAGCTCCTGAAGAGCTGTCCTGTGCCAGACCTTGTAGGGTCTTGACCTACATGCAGAGTTTATTATTTGCCCAAGGACTTAAGGGGATCTTTATGAAGGTTTTTCAAGTTCTTTCTCTGCACAGCTCTCTCCTCTCTGGTATTCTCTTCCACAGGTTCCAGCTTCTTCAGCAACCCTGAACACCAATTTCTTCCTCCTCAGCTCAACAAGGCTTCATTCCTTTGCTAGGGCTCCACCTTTCCATTGCAGAGCTCAAAAATACCTCCAGCATAAAGCCTTGGACAATTCTTGGGCTGATCTCCAATTATTTCCTTTTTCCAAGGATCACTCTCTTGCCATACCTATTGTCTAAGAACTGAAAACAGTTTCTTCATATGTTTGTTTATGGAAGAAGGGCTAGTCTGATACTTGTTAGTCTCTCATGATGGAAGTGGAAGTCTTTACACCCCAATACTGAAGGCATGAGTGACTGGTAGTTATTTTGATGTGGACATCTATGCCTATAAAAATAACTGTGGTTTTAAACTTTTATTTCTAGATGCATCTCAAAACCTTTCTTCCTTTACTTCCTTATTTCTTCTCCTTTTCCTTTTTAAATTTTCTTTTCCTTTCTTCCTGTTTTCTCCTTTCCTTTCTCTTTCACTCCCTAACTTTCTCTCCCCTACTTTCTCTATCTCCATCCTTCTTCATCATCACTTTTTTGCCATTCTTTCTTTCTATGTTCTTCTGTCTAAAGATATTTTTCAGACAAATGCTTTCATGCATGAGGCATCTGGTTCCTATCAGCCTGCAGTATCTTTATAACCCCATCTGTTTTATGTATTGTCTTGCCCAAGAAACAGAAAAAAGGAATATTTTGCCTAAATTTTGGGAATGCCTTCTCCATATATTTCAATAATTTTAATGTTTTCAAATACTAGAGGGATAATGAAAATATTATTTTCTTGTGTTTGAATATAATACCTTGAACTTATTGCTACTTGCTACAGTTACCCATCTCAATGTGGTTACCTCCTTTCAGTGATCCTGTTTATCAGAACACACAAAATCTTTAAAATAAAGCAGTACAGACTTGTCTCTGTTATTCATCACACTTTCATATTTTTCTGTGGTAATGGCTTTGAGGCCATGTGGACTTAGCAATACGACAGCCTTACATTGGTTCTGTAGACCTTGCAGACTTACTAGGTATCAAGTGAGGGTGTGCTATAGCTCCCATCATGATCCTAAATACTAATTTTAGAGAGCCCGATTTACGAGTTAAAAACCTGACTGTGCCATTTCTTTACTACTTTTTGTAAGAAAATAAACTTAATTCACTCCCTATTCTCTACAACTGTAACTCTCTAAAACAAAAATCTGAAAATATCTGCCCACAACTCTTCAGACTTTTCAAGGGCCCTTAATTCTGATTATCCTTGAGACAATAATTGAACTTCTTAATATGGACTTTTGGGACTTGCGTGGTCTTGCCTCTTTCTGTTACTTCCCACAAACATAGGTTCCTTACCCACAACACAAGAGGGGCCAAATAAAGGCTGGAACACCAGGCTTATGGCAAGGAAAGGGTTTTTATCTCAGATGATATCAGCCGGGAGATGAGAGTGAGCCCTCAAATTTATTTCATTTTGTCTCATCTCCCCAAAAGAGGGAAGGCAATGGGTTTTAAAGGTTTGTAAGGAATGTGGCTGCTTGTAGAGAAGTGGGGTGTCAGTGGCCTTGCTGTTCAGAGCTTTCCCACCAGCCTGCATTCAGCCTTGGGACTCTGTTTGCAGGGAGGAGGAGATGATAAGGGAATCCAGGCGGATGACCTTGGCTGTTTGTCTCCATGGTGGATAGTGGATTCTGGAGTTGAGGAGCCAGGTAGTAAGCAAGGAAAGAGTGCTTTGGTTTTAACCTCACATATGCTGGGTTTAAGGTAGGGGACCTGATACCAGGGCCAGCATCATTTCTGTCTCTCCACCTTTATCTCTGGTTCCCCTTGACCTCTGGAGAAATTGGCCATCTTTCTAGTTAACCCCTACTCCTCCTTTGGATCTTATCTTATGCATCCCTTCTTCTGAGAGTCTTTCTTGACCTCTTGTTCAGTTAAATTTCTTCCCATCATAGACCCATTACTACTGTTAACACCTACTCTCCCTTGGTAACACACTTTTCAGTGATTAGGATTATTTGATTCAGGTCTGTCACTAGGTGAAATGGGAATGGAGACCATGTCTGTTTCTCCTTTCCATAATGCTAAGCACAGTGAAAGCACACAACATGCATTCAATAAGTATTCAACCGAATAGGTAAGTAGGTAAGTAGATAGATAGATACATCTTTAAGAGAACACTGAGACCCTTTAACCCCTTGAGAACAATTCTCACACTTCATTCTTAATCTTCCTTGAGCACACTTTATAAGTAAATGCTCAACCCAGAACACTACAACCAACCCTCTTTGGAGGTTCTTACTTCCCAACTTGAATTAGATCCATCTGATAATCGGCTAATATTTATTCTTCTCACAATTGGCAAACACAGGCAGCTGGGTTTTGGTTTTGTTTGTTTTTGTTTTTATTTAAATTTTCTCCTATGGAACATTGTTCATGTAATTCACGAGAATCCTAGGAGAGTAGCTGGGGAAGCTAATTGTTTGCTGAATAAATGCCACAAGACATCTTGTTGATTCTGTTTGCTCCTAAAATGATTCAAGAATAATTCATTAGACTGTCTGGCTAATGTGTCTGGCTTCTAGGTCAGTCAATTCTACATAGCACATAGGTGGAGAAAAAGAGCATCCTAAGGGTTTTTGTGAGCTACTTCAACTATTTTTTTACCTCCTCTTTCGTTGGGTACACAATTGTTGACTGGTTGTTACCATAGTGGAAATCCACTTCCACAGAGAATCGCTGGCTATTGTCCATCAATAGATTGAAAATGATGTACGGTCCAGGAAGGCAAGAATCTGCTCACTTTGTGTCCTGTATCATCCTCATCCCTCTTCTTTATGTAACACTGAACACAGTTATTTAAAAAGTGATTTCTGAGTAACTGCCTGAAGTAATTATTCATATGATCTTTATAAAAGCAAGATATGACCAGAATAACTTCCAGAATCTTTGAAACTGTTTTAAATTTCAAGCAAAGTGGGCTTTATTACTCATTTCATGAGAAGATATCTGACGTTAAATGTATCCATTAAGGAATGAGGACTTACTTAAAAAACAGCTCAATTATATTAAAATATTGGGCAACCTTCATATTCAACAGAAATGCTAAACCGCCTATTAATGCAAGCACTCGCTTTCACTGCACCTACACTCATTTTCAATATCACCATGGAAACCAAGGAAACAGTCCTGAGTGAAACATAATGGGGCTTTTAAAAATACATTTTAAAATCACCTGCAAACAATAGCCTCTAGACCAAACGCTCTAGAAACAATTTTTCTGCCTTTTAGAGCCCTTAACATAATTGATATAATTCAGTTACCTAAAAAAGAGCAGTGAGTTGCTTTTCAATAAAGAAATTTACCTTCAATATTTTTTTAGATTGAAACAAATGTGAATAAACGTCCTTTTATTTTCTGTTTGTTTTTCTGATTATTCTGAACTAAAACAGACAAAATAATAATACACTGGGATACAAAAATCATCTGAGTTCAAGTTATTCCAAACTTGGCTGAAACAAGAAATGCTGGAAATCTGATGAGAAATTAGTTATATTTATGGAAGAAAAAGCATTTGGAATAAACTTTATATCCACTGATTTTCTTTTTTAGAGTTATATGCAGTGCTGAGCTGACCGAGTCCACCTGTTTGAGATACACGAATGGGCCCGTGGTTCCATTTAGCGCTGGAGGTAGGTTGAAGCAATCTCCTCAGTTCCTGGAGGACGAGAGACTGTGTCCTTGTTATCACTCTATTTTAAGCATCTAGTTGGGGTGTATAGGATAAGTGTTCATAATGTTTATCCCATGTCAAACAAAAGAGTAAATGAATACAAACATATAAACATTGATGCAAATAATCCATAATCAATCTGTAAATAAAAATTGGGGTAAGTTTATTGTGAGCCAGGTATAAGAATTAGAACCCGGGGCCTTCCTTCCCCAAGGAAGGAGGGGCACCAAAGAAGTGGGATGTACAGAGTGGTTATATACGGTCTTGGAACAAAGAGCATATATCACATATGACAGGAATATCTCTTTTACTACTGTCATAAGATGCTTAGCTGGCACAGCAGGTTGGTAGTCGGCAGGTAGTAGTCACAAGGTGAGCACAGCAGGTCAGTAATTAATCCTTAGTTTCCAGGAAGAGGTGCTTATCCTTAAAGAAGTGCCGATATGGGGGGGGGGGGGGGTTACAACCCTATCTTTCAGGGCATCATTCTTGTCTTTGGGGCATAGTAAATGTTTAAAGCAGATGTACAATGCGTGCTCAACAGGACACGTCAGGCCCTTTTGGAAAAACAAGGTCAGGCTGAATTAGTTTTAAACCAAACCTCATATACTCCAACGTACCCTATTGCTTTTCATTTATTTATCATAAAGAAGAAAGCCAAGTTCTCAGCATGTATTCATTGACAAAGCACACATTTCGTCTAGCACCTCGGAAGGATTTGGGAGTTGTAAAGAAATGACAAAGATGAAAGGAGATGATGCTGTCTCAGTTTGTGATGAACTAACCCAGTTGGCTATTAACCTTAGTGCACCACTGGTACTTTGAAAAAGTAATGAGTTTTGACCCACACCTCCTGCAAATGGACCTAAGTAATCTAGGGTTGGTCCTAGGCATTTCTTTGAACAACACACTTGTATATCTTCTCTTTCCAAAGTGCTTGCTTAGACCAAATTCAATAGTTTCAAAGAATAAGAAACAAGAAGCTATGGTGGGTACACTAGCCAAGATCTGCTTCTAATGTTGCAATACATTAGAATCCTCAGGGTACACAGGCATCCTCACCCTAATGTAACACTTGAACTATGATATTTCAGGCCAAAGTGGGTCGAAATTCCCAAGTGGGATTGCTTTTAGTGCTCAGCTCTTGTATTTCAAATACACAGTAATTTTATTCAAGGCAAGCTGAATCCAGTGCAGCCACACTGCTCTTCTGGTTTTCTCTCTGGCACCCAAACCCTTGACATTGGACTCAAGTCAGTCCAGACAAGACCCTTTTTTGTGATGAGTTTCTCTTTGGAGGTCCTGCTAACCTTGAAGACCAACTGCATCTGTTAGGAACACACTGGTTCATTGCTTATTCTCAAACAACTCTGAACCTTCAAGGAAAGCCTTTGGCATCCACACCTCTTGCTGAGAAATGGTTCTTTCACCTGAATTAAAGCCAAAGTTTCACATAGATGTTTGTGGAATGTACCCAATTTCACCCACCACCAATATTTTTATCCCAGATGCTTACAATGCTAAAAGGTACTCTAGTACGTCTTATTCTTAGGATATTTGCCTTACCTTTTATCTTTTTAATTAAAAGGATCATTTGTTGACTATCACTAAACAAATAAAATCTGTGAAAAAGTAATTTAATTTCTACACCTCTCTAAATAAAGACTGTTAGCTGCTTTTAAATGGTAATTCTCTCACATAAAAATTATCAAAATAAAACCAGTCCAGAAAACCACAGATTTTGAAATGTTTTCCACTGTAGTTTGGCATTAATATAACCAATTTGTCAACTACTAAAGCTGCTATGCAGAGGAACTCTAGTCTGCAAAATAATGGTGTCCCTACTTTGTTTTAATTTGAAAGAAAATTTCATGGTTGTAGACAGAGGGATGTAATTCTCAAAAAAAAAAACCCATGTTTCTTTCAGAAAGCTGTGTTTGTATCATAGTATTTTATGACAACGATGGCAGAAAATGAGACTAGATTTGTATTTTTTCATTTTGCTTTTTAGTGATTTTATGTGTACATAATGACATTGGTAAATTGCCTATAACTGCATTTGATCCTTTCTCACCATAGAATTTTATCTGTTTTAATTAATTAACTGAAGTGAAAAAACAGTAGCAAGTTAGCAACTGTATTTGGCCCTTGACTTCTTGCCTTGGGTTGAGTGGTTATTATGTCAATTAAACAATAAATGACTAGGGACCACATAATCCTTCTACTAAAAAGTTTTAAAAGTCTGTGGGGGAACGGAAAATACCGCTCTGGCTTTTAAAAGCATCAATAGCTCAAAGCAGACATGCGAAGATCTCCAAAATGCAGAGAAGCTTTTGGAAACATGATTTTTAAAGAACTAGGATTCTGTCTTCCCAACTTACAAACCAAGGGGATGTGCTCTGGTGCATGCAGTGGATTTGCACGCAGCGTCTAGGCTGACCTCCTTCTAGTGGGTCTTTTTGTACAGATGAGGCTCAAAAGCTGACATCTCATTTTTGAGGAACTCTTGTGGCCGGGGTTCTGGATGTAATTAGATTCGGCCTGTCGGTGATGCCCCTTTTGAAGGACAGAAACACAGCGGAGACCAGGCCTCCCTACTTCTGCTTCTGCTGCTTGTAGAGCCGTTTGATTTTGCTGTGGCAGCACTGGCGACAGTGCAGAGCGCCAGGGAGCTCGAGAGGGCTGAGTGGTGGATGTGGGCATCCATTTCCTGGCACAGAAGGCAGCAGGCTCTGTGGTCTGTCTGCAGAGACAGCAGCTTCCCGACCCCAGTAGCCTCCTGGTCACAGCGTTACACGATGATGGCAGGTTCCTTACTGTCGCCCTGAACGTCTTAGTATGACCCCAGAGGACTATCCAAAAAATAGGACTGAGTGTTTCTGCAGCCCTCTCAATGATTCTAAAAGCCATTTAATACCCCGCAAAACCATTTTCTGCTGAAAACACTCTTTTTGCAACTGGGCATTGATGGATACATTCACTCTATACTGATACCTGGTTAATACGGGTCTATTCTAGACTATTCTAGACTATTGGCTCTGTGATTTATTTCACATATCTATCCCCATAGAATAGATATAGCACAATGCTTGACACATAATCGGGTCCAAACAATATTTTAAAAATTCATTAGTATACTCTGATAATTCCTTCAAAGAATTTCACATTCCTTTCACATAGTGAAACAGCCAAACTTGAAGCATTTATTATCTACTCTAACAGCTCTTTGTCTTGCTGATTTCAAAAAAGTCTTTCAAGTCCCTTTAATGAGAAATTCCATAAAGGTAAAAAAAATAAACATTCATGATGGCATCTAACCCACCAGCAAGCTGTATACTTTTCTTTCCACATTATTGCAACGCACGCTTTTTAAATTCTTTTGCAAGAAATTGTCATCCGTTATTTAGGGTTCTCGTGGTTGCAAGTGACAGAAACAAAACTCAAAGTCACTTAAGCAAAAAATCGAAGCAAAATAATAAAATATTAAACAAATACGTACGTACGTAAATGGAATGCTCGATTGGCTTATGTAACTGAGTTTAGCTGTATATCCAGATGCAGGGTTTCAGACGATGCTCTGATAGCCTCACTCTTTCTCCCCTGGTGGATAGGCTTTCTCCCTGAGCAGGTAAGATTGCTGCTCAGATTCTCTTCTTCCAGCTTAGCCTCCCTATGAGACATGACTGTCTTTCCCAATTGCTTTGGCAGAAAAGTGACCAAACCGTCCCAACTTGGCATAGCTTGGGTTAAACTCAATCTTTGATTATCACTGGATTATGGATGCTTTAGGTCGCTAGGTCTGAGTCATGTGCCCATTTCTGAGGCTAGGAGACTGCGGGCCACTTCCTCCTGAATCATCTGGAACAGGTACCTGTAAAGGATGTGTAACGGTGCAGGCGTTATTTCTGTCTGCCCAGCACCCATTCCTCCTTCTGCTGAAAACAGAATCTCTTCCTTGGGGAACTGTAGCAGAAATAAGGGCTTTAACTGAAGAACATTGTCTGGGTGATGACCTCTATAAGAACTTCAGGGGCCATAAAAGATCAGGCTCATAAATTGTTCACGGGAGTAATTTGATAATCTTTGGGAATAGCAGTACAGAGGTGTAGGGAGGTGGCATGGAAGGGATATTTAACAACTGTCGAGATCCTGAATAGTTACGGAACCAGAGTATCTGGAGAATTCTCAAACATTCCTGCCACATCAGCCTAGCTTCTTCTTATACCTTTTCCAGTTGTATGAGGCACAGGACATACTTACAAGCTACATTCTATTCATTTGTAACTTTAGACAACTGAAGTTCCTTTTTTTTTTTTTTTTTTAAGGAGTGGCACCTGGGCTAACAACTGTTGCCAATCTTTTCTTTTTCTTCTGCTTTATCTCCCCAAACACCCCCTGTACACAGTTGCATATCTTAGTTGCAGGTCCTTCTAGTTGTGGGATGTGGGACGCGCCTCACCGTGGCCTGACGAGCGGTGCCATGTCCGCGCCAGGATCCGAACCCTGGGCCGCCGCAGCGGGGCGCACGAACTTAACCACTCGGCCACGGAGCCGGCCCCTGAAGTTCTTATAGAGGTCATCACCCAGACAATGTTCTTCAGTTAAAGCCCTTATTTCTGCTACAGTTCCCCAAGGAAGAGATTCTGTTTTCAGCAGAAGGAGGAATGGGTGCTGGGCAGACAGAAATAACGGATGTCGACTACATTGCACCTCACGAATACACGGCATTTATATATATACGTAAATGAGAGGAGCTCCTTCTCCTGTTGTCTGCTATGGCCTCTCACGCAAGGGGCTTTTGGGAAGACTCCTGTTCTGGGGAATATCCTGTTTTAGCAATTCCTGTGGGTGTAGGTTCAGGAGCCTGCAGGTGGCCTCAGGTTTGAGTCATCAGAGGTCTCTGCTCACCAGCCTTAGCTTTATCTGGTTCTTCAACCCTACCCACCCTCTTGGCCTAACGTTCCTCTTGATCTGCTGATACAAGCCAGTGGACTGTGGTGCTGAGGCTGGACTGTCACCAAATCTTGTACACAGGTTCCCGTCCATGAGAAGACACTTAGAATGGAGATAATTACTTCTCTTCAGGGGCTGGGAATGCTCAGCAAAGCATTTGGAGGCGCTTAAAAACCAGGCTTCACCCAGTTCTCTGGCTCTTCCTGTGTCTCAATCTTGTTTTTCTCTGCGCTTCCTGCTTCCCTGTCTGTGTTCATATTAACTTTAAATAACTTGGGTCAGAAAATTCCACTTTTTCAATCCCCCGTGGTCCATGAGTATCTGACTCTCAGCCACCTTGAATGTTCGGCCTCTGACAAAAAATACTTCCCTTATCACGGCTGCACGCTATTTCTGTTAACAGGAGTGTCTGCTCTCGCTATTTACTTTTTTTCATGACTTTACTAAAGGCTGTGAGAAAAGACCAACACACCCTGACATCTTGATTTTTTTCCTGTCTCCTTATACTCTAACCTCAGTGATAACACAGTTGTGTCACAAGATACATATGACCATTAAATCAGGCGACCTAAGAGCAGCGTACTAAGACTTCCCATCGTCCAAAACAGTGATAAAAGGGTCTTCTTTGCTCTTCATTGCAACTTGGTTGAGTTATTTTCCTGTTTTGGTGTTTGTCACTTATAACATCCCACTCCTAAATCAATTTTGTGTTAACTGGGACTTTCGAGATAAAGTGGCAGCACCGAATGCCTACTTATTTAAACAGAAAAGGACCATGGATAAGTGTACCAGGGCATGTGTGGCTTCAGGCACAGTTGAATCTAGGGGCTCAAATGATGTCAGTTTATCTGGTTGCTAACTCTGTATTCTTCAGAAGGGCCTTCTTCCTGTGGTGGGACAAATGGCCACCAGGATCCCTAGACTCATTTCCTATCAGCAAAAAGAAAGTCTTTCCCAATGTTGCTGATAAAATGTCCTAAGAAGGATCTGATTGGTCCAGCTTGTGTCAGCTGTCAATATAGAACCACTCACTATGACCAAAAATAAGAGATAATTTGATTGGTCAGGCCCGTCTAGATGCAGACCCTGGAGCTTGAGATAGGATGCAGGGCTGGCCCTAACTGAACAGCATGGAATGAATTTTCTCAGGAAATAGGAGGTCTGATCCCAGAAGTAGTGGGAGGTGACTTGTGTAGAGCAAAAGCAACATATGCTCAGTACATGCAGATTAACAAATGTGTGAGAAGTATTCTTTGTCTACATAGAGTCCAGATTTTACAAAGTTATTCTGAAAGATAAAATAATTTACTGTGATATTGCTAAATGCTCAATTTATATTACATTGCTTGCAATTGAAAGCATTTTAATTGACAGAAATATGTTTTAATGATCTCTTAACGTCTGGTTCATGGTGATAAAATTATATCATCGGTATATAGGACATTGCCCCTTATATTCATTAGCACAGGGGGCAAGAGGGAAATACTGACTTCATCTAAAGCATCATCTCATTAAAATCCACACTTAAATAAAGAGGATCTAAAATATATCCTACTTTTATGCCACTTGAAATGATTGTCTGGTCTTTCAAAAGACCATCACTCTGATTCTGGGTGTGTTATTAGAATATAGACTTTGCTAAAGAAGGTTTTCAATCAGGAATTTTATTCAATCGCTAAGACCTAAAATAACTTTACCAAAATAGAGACTTATTTCCCATTATGACAAAGCACATTCTTCGGCTTCCTAGAATGGTACAAGGGTTCTGCAGTGTCGGCACTGCCTGAGACTCCTCCTATCTCTGTGCCCTTGACATTCTTAGCATATAGTTTCTGTGGGGGCCTGGAATTGGCCACCCCAAGATATGTCTCTTTGGCATGAGGATTATTTGGGCCTGGTTACTTTTAATAAACTGCAGACAGGAAAGCAACTGAAAAGTAGAATTTACTTACCCTTTGTAAGAAACATTTACATTGTAAAGGAAATCTCCATCTGTAAAGATATCTCCCTCTCTGCACCAGGAAGAAGGGGGGATGACCTTATCTCTAGAAACTCTTATCAATGCAGAAGGCAAGGACTTAAATCTGCATTTGTTTATTGTGCTTGTCTGGTAACCTTCTGTAACTGACTCCCCCCACTGCCAACATCCTCCTTTGTGTTTAGCTGTGGAGGATATTTAAGGTGGAGGCTTCAGTCATTTTGGCGAGTTGCTCAGCTTGCCTGACCTTTCCCATGTATACATGTCATAAAGCTTTGTTTAATTTTTTCCTGCTATTCTGTCTCATGTGAATTTAATTTGTTCTCTGGCCAGAAGAACCCACAGTGGGTAGAGGAAATGTTTTCCTCCCCTATGTTTCCATCTATAAGGTAACTTTATGCTCACAAAGTAATCATTGTCGCTCTGGCCATAATATCTCAGGAAGAAAGCGATAGGAGAAAAGCTGAGATGTGCCTTCCAGATTAGTCAGCTCCCTTTTAAAGAGAGCTGGATCTCCCACCCACTTGCATTTACTTATATTTAATTGGTTACCTTCCTCAATGATGGGAGTGGGATGTATAGTTTGTGTCTGAGAGTATTGCTGCTCCCCAAAATATAGGGACTCTCTTACTAACGAAAAAATGGAGAATGGATATTGGTTCCACAACTAGTAGTTTCTGCTGTAGGGTTTTGAACTCTGATGTATCTTAATCTCAAACACATAACCCACCACAGCTCTTATATACTAAAGACTGGTGAAAGTCAATAAAAGCCATGGGCTTCTGTGTTTTGACAATTTCTATATGAATTGAAAATGTGTTATCGTCATCAAGACTAGAGTCTTATCCTTGAAGTTGTTTGTTTCTCAATGTTAAAATTAGGCCAAAGAATCTCAACTTTAGTTTATTATGAAGGAAGCCATGATAAAGTTTGAACAAACACTGAATGTTATTACAGGGAAATAAATTAGCAGGATGATTGTAACATTTTTGATAAATGGAATAAGCTTCATTTTAAATCCATCTGGGGAGAGTCGTATTTAAGGAACTTCGGTAAAAAATATGGCAGCTCATGAGTCAGAACAAATGGTAGTGTGTACAGGGTAAACAGTCCTGTCCTGCAGTGTCTGAAAGCTTCCCTCTTGCTTCCGCGGAGATGAGGACTTTAGAGCAGAAGTGTTGCTCCCCTGAGTTGGCAGAGTCTGATAAGGGCGTTAGTTAGCTCAGCTTAAAGGGCCAGTAAGGTTGCTGTAAGACGTCTCCAAGGGGATCTATCTAAAGTCTGATGTTGTCAACCAGGAGGGTTGAGAGATCCCAGGTAGAGAAAGGTGAAGGGATCTACCTAGTTGTCTAAGGACTAGTAGGTTAAAAACATAGGGCTCCCAAAAATGTAGAGTAATACGTGCCTCTGAATCTTCTCTAGTTCGAGCCATAGTATACTAAAAACTATACCACAAAGTCGATCACTGTTATTAGAACTAGGAGCCGATGGCAGAGAGTTATCCCACATTTTATATGCCCTTATTTTCTTTTTTCTAATACAGAATTTGTATCTTTATAATAGGATTTGTACGTAACGAATTAGGTAGCTCCTCCGTATTCCTCTTGAAATACTGCCTACTGATCTAGTCAGGCCTTTTCTTTGCTTCTCAGAAATAATTATTAACATAAGAATAAGAAGAGTAAGGCTCATGCTTGTTCACACGTGTAACAGCCAGGGTGGCTTCAGGCATTCACTGGTTAGCACAAATTAGGAGGGGAAGCCTATTTCAAGAAGCAATTAGAGATGAATATAAAAATTCTTTGTCGGCAAAACGTAGTTAGTGACAATAAAGTGCTTTCGAGCTATCTTAGGTTCCTTAACTTCCTCCTTTCAATGGTCCCACTAACGGGTTTAAGCAAGTTCAGGGGCTGCTTTATAGAGGAGCTGTGCGAGCACAGAATGTTCACTTTCAAGATCATCCAAACTACTTTCCCATCGTTTTTAAGCTAAGAGGAACTGTCATTACGTAACATAATAAAGTAAAAATGAAAATAGAAATATTTATTCATTTGGCAAGATTTTAGGTCTGTGTGTAAATTTGGGTAAATGGTTTTCTTTTGAAGTCCTACAATTACCACTAGGAAGGCAAGCCTTGAGAAATATTCAGTTGAAGTCCAGACTGTCTGTGTAAAAAGATTTAGTAGTGCTACCTGTCACTATCAGGCACATGGACAAAAGAAGGCATGTTGAAATTGAATATGCACAAAGCATGGCAGGAGGGATAAGGTCATTAAGTATTGATGATTAAGTATAAGGATATTAAGTAATATCATCTCCCTTTTTTTGAGGAAAAGATCCAAAATGGGAAGAAACTAACTCCCGCTGTGAAGCCGGGATGAATGAAGGCCATATGGTTCATTTGCAAGCCCTTGGAGATGGCTTCTAAGTCAGGCTCAGGCATTGACTCCCTGCAAGACTTTGACTACGATACTTAGCATCACAATGCTTACAGCTGAAAAGACAAACCACCCAATTTTACAAGTAACAACTGATATAAAAGAGAATTCCTGCAAGAAGAAATAAAAATGTAAAATAAAGATGAGAGATGCTCAACTTCATTAACAATTAAAGAACTACGAATTAAAATGGTAAGGACAAAGTATTTCCATTTGTCGGATTAACAAAAAAATTTTAAAATGTTGTTAAAGGTGAGAAGAAATGGGCACCCCCATACAGCAAGGATAAAAACATAAAATAGTGTATCTTTTTTAATTTAAAAGTTTTTTCTAATGAAAAATTTCAAATACACATAAGAATAGAGAAAATAATATAAGACACTCCACATGTGCCATCTAACAAAGGTCACGATAATTTCTTGGTATCATCTAACGTCTGCTTCCCATACAGATTTCTCTGATTGGCTGAAAAAGTCTTTTTACATTTGGTTTGTTATTACCAGAATCCAGACAAGATCTGTTAGGTCTGTCTTAACTCTTCTAAAGTCTCCTTCATCTAAGGCTATCCCAGCTTCCTCCCCCCTTTTTGTGCATGATGTTGACATGCTAAAGAAACCAGATCAATCGTGGGATGTTGAATGAATGTTCCGCAGTTTTGATTTGTTCTTCATAGCTCCTGTAAATGGGCTTGATTACATTTTAGTTTGTCTTTTTTAAAGAATATTTCTTATATACCTCATATTGCTTCACATCAAGAATCAGACAATCTTCTGTTTTCTCGCTCTTAGAGATGCTGAGATCGATCAGTGGATTCAGGAGCTGACTCCCTGATCCCTCCTTTATAAAGATCCCCATCAATATTTTACCCAGTGATTATTTGTTGGTGTCTTTCCTCTGAATCAACTTCCTTAGAGATTGCAAAGAGTTGATTTCCAATGCTAACATCCCTTCAACATTTACTAAGCTGGAGTTCTTCCATAAAGGAGAATGTTACCCTATCAACTAGGGCTATTTGGTTATTTGGAAATATAACTCATGGAAATGCCAGGGTGAGTACTTAATATTTTCCCCCTTTCTTGCTGATTTTTAAGGTGTTGTTGGTGCCTAGTGTAATCTTTCTCAAAGATAATTTGAAAATATATATGTATACATATTGATGACTAATTCTATATGTCAATTTGACTGGGCCATGGGGTGCCCAGACATTTGGTCAAACATTATTCTGGGTGTATCTGTGAGGGTGTTTCCGGATGAGATCAATATTTGCATCAGTAGACCGAGTAAAGCAAATGGCCTTCCTTAATCTCTGTGGGCCTCATTCAATCAGTTCAAGGCCTGAATAGAACAAAAAAAAACTGAACCTCCTGTGAGTAAGAGGGACTCCTCCTGCCTGACTGCCTTCAAATGGGGATGTTGGCTTTTTCCTGCCTTCTAACTTCAACTGAAACATTGGCTCTTCTTGGATCTTAATTCTGCTGGCCTTCAGACTGAAACCACACTCTCCTGGGTCTACAACTTGCTGACTGCAGACCTTGGGATTTGTAGGCCTCCATAATCATGTAAACCAATTCCTTATAATAAATCTCTTTGTGTGTATATATATACGATGTATATATATAAGAAAGAAAGAATGTTGCATCCCCCCAAAAATTCTTATGTTGAAATCCTACCTCCCCATGTGATGGTTTTTGGAGACGGGGCCTTTGGGATGTGATTAGATCATAAGGGCTCCTATGGGATTTGAGCTCATATAAAAGGGACCCCAGGGAGCTCCCTCATCCCGTCCATCATAGGTGGACACAGCAATAAGTCAGTCATCCATGAAGCAGGAAGCAGGCCCTCACCAGACACTGAATCTGCCCGCACCATGATGTTGGACTTCCAGCCTCCAGAAGTATAAGAAATAAATTTCTGTTTTTATAAGCCACCCAGACGGTGGCATTCTGTTATAGCAGCCCAAAAAGGCTAAGAGATAGATATGTAACACTAAGTAAGTACAATGCTGTCTGGTCTCTAAATACCAAATTACAGCCTTGACATTATAGTATGGGGTACTCCTAGGTCTGAGAACCTTGGTTTACTTTAATGATAAAGAACAAATATCTCTACATGCCAAAGGAGTTGGAAATTAATAGAAACCTATTCTTTGTTGTTAAGTCTGTTTCTCTTGATCGTCTGGGTCAGTCCTTGAAGATATAAGCAACTTGATTTTTAAACCTGTAGTGTTATCTGAATGAACAAATGAATGTAAAATGTTTAATAACCAATTTCCATAAAATAAAAATAAGTTGAATTTGTTATTTAAAAGTTAGGGTCCTCCTAGAGCCCCTATTTTGCCCCTGGGTGAGCAATTTTATGAAGAACATGAGTAAGTCTAGTTATCTCCGGTGGCAGTATGGAAATGTCTCAAAAACAAGTTAATTGATTTATATGAATGGAAAATATGTGCCATAAAGTACTTTGCAGAGGCGGGATGTCAAATCATAATGCTGCAATCAAAATGGTTTGAAATCGCCCATTTTAGGCAGTGCTTTGACTCAGGGAGAACAGTGTAACTTCAAAACAAGCAAGCAAAAAGCAAACCGAACCCACACCTCGAGAGAAGAGCAACCCACACCTTCTCAGAACTCACGTTGACAGACCTTCAGGATGAACTTGAACTTCATGTTTCCAGTGCAGCCTACTAGTACCTCCCCCTTCTGATACCCTGAGGAAAGAGATTAAAATTTGTAATTTGGGGTTTTTTTTAGTCTTAGCCTCTGTTTTATTCCATCTCTGCATCTGAAAAAAAACATCAAATCCTACCAGCTTTCACTGGTTAAATGAGCATTTGGATCTTTAAAACTGTACTTTTGGGAAATCTTATACGCAAATCCCTGTGGTCTATGCTCTGCACCTGTTCAGATTCCTGCCTGGATCGTCTCCTCGAATAGCGCAGAAGGAGGAGAAGGACACCGTGTATCTTCTATGCTTCAGCGTGGTGGACTAAAGCAGAAATGAGATCAAGAGAAGCTAAACATCAAATATATTGTTAGAGGATAAACTGAGGCATATTAAAGATTTGAAGAGTTTATTTGAGCAAAAATTGATTCGAATTGGGCAGCATCCAGTCTGGCAGACAGAAAGGAGCTCTGAGGAGCTGTAGGATGAGAGACTTTTAAAGGCAGAAGGGAGCGGGAATGAGGAAGTCATATGATTACCGACTGAGTGGTTCAGGATCCCGTTTCTGGGAAAGCAGGAAGTGTAATTAAGTCTCCATTTGGTGACATGGGACTTAGCATAAGAGACTCCATTTTGGGCCTGTTGTCTTGTTTTTAACAATATACTAATCTGAAGTCAACAAGCTAAATTAGGCTGAATATATTTTGCTTCTCTATTTATTTTCCTTTCAAAATTTTTTTTGATAAAGTTTTTGCCTAAGTGGTTGGGATTAAGGGGGAAAGGAGGGAGATTGTGACTGTGTTTAACCAGTTATTTGTGTCCTTTTATGATATAGATAGAGAGAACCTTAGAAGGCAAGGGGCACTGAGAGAGAGTGCTGGAGAGAAAGAGAAGGGTGGTGTCAATAAACGTTGTTTTCAACATAAAAATAGTTCATCAGGCTTTGGGTTTAATGACAATAATTTGCAGTGTCTCTCTTATCACTGACTAGGAGACCGAGTTAGTGTTCTCTCTCTTCCTTGAGCTATCAGCTCCCCTACTTGTTAATCCACCTGACCAACCAATTTACCAGGGGGACTGTATTTTTTCCAGCTGTCTCCCAACACATTTGATGACTATGGAAGTAATACCAAATAGCAAGTAAGAATTAGCCTTTGTTTGAAAGCGCTTACATTATATTCAGGCAGCAATAAAATCCTGCAGTAGCCAAAAAGCTTTTCAGAAGCACTCAGTAAGTTACAAATCCTCTAATTCAAGCACTCAGGGGAAAAAAGACTTTGCTAATGAGTCCAATAAAAGTTTTCTGCATCTTGTTAATAAACACATTCACATAACTTCACAGATTTTAGAGGGCGAAAAGGAGTAAGTAAAAGCAAAATAAAAGACAATTTGAAACATTATTGAGTAAGAAATTTATGCTACTTTCTAAAGCAGTGCTGTCCAATAGAACTACAATATAAGCTACAAATGTGAGACACATATGTCATTTAAAATTTTCTAGTAGTCACATTAAAAATGGGAAAAAACCAAGTGAAATTAATGTTAATAATATATTTATTTAATCCTATAAGTCCCAAATATTATTTGAAATATTTATTCAAAATATTTTGAAATACTATTTCAACATGTAATCAATATAAAAATTATTAATGTGATAGGTTACTTTTTTTTGTTATAAGTCTTTGAAATCCGTGTGTGTTTTACACTTACAGCACATCCCACTTTGGACTAGCCACAGTTCACGTGTTCAGCGGACATGTGTGGCTAGTGGCTCCCCCCCCAGGCCACTGCAGTTCTAAAGCATAGAATCCTGGGATAATGAACCGTGCAAAGTTTGTGGCCATCAGGCATGAGAATACCTGGTATGGCTACTCAAGCTGTTTCACTTGGTCAAATTACTTCTCTTCTCTGCCTCTCTGTTTTCTCATCTGTAAAATCATAATAACATTTACTTTGAAGAATTTGTGAAGAAATCCTTAGAAATAATGTTTATAAAGCACTAGGTCGACAGTTGACTCTGAATAATTGTAGCTCTATTTAATATTATTTTGATATGTGAAGCATACGTCTTTGTTTACGAGGGCAGAATTTTTGTGATTTGTACTCACTAATATTGATGAACCTTGTGGTATAAGATTTTAAAAATAAATTAACAGCCAGAATTGTGTTTGTTTCATCTTCGCCTTTCCAGTAGTTTCTATGCAAGTGTTCTTCCTTTGTACTTGAGTATAATAGGGGATTTTCCTCCACCACTACGTTGTTGCAGTAGATAATGATGGAAATATCTCCTGGACAGGGTTGAGAAGAAAGGTTTACACAAATCTAGAAGTTTTGTGGAATATTTCAAGTTAGGGAAATTAATGTGAGAACAAGAAGCATGCCTTTGTCACCGTGGTTTCTTTCTGCAGAACCTGTGGAAAAACCTTTGCACAGAGAAGACACTCAGTGAATTCTCGTGAATTGAACAGATTTTGAAAACATCCTCTCAAATGAGATGAATTATTGTGTCGATGAGTCTTGTATTCCTTCTTTTCTGTATAAGATATACATTTGGTTTTGTTTCATATTTCAAGGTACAATTTCAGGAGTAAAACAACACAAAACCCTTTCTTATAATAACTTAAAAACAAGTGCTATATAAATTAAGAGTAGCATGTATAGTAACATATATAATAGATGTGTTTATTTTAAATCCTGAAATAATTTTCTGCTTTTCAGGTCCTAAATACTATTGATGACAATTAATCTTTTTAGATTTTTCTGTTAAAATATGAGACAACAACTGCAGTACTTAGCAACATAGAAGATTATTTGGAAAATATTAAATAGAAATAAACCACATGTGCCCCAAATGCAGCAATTTTCGGAGATGACTTTTATCGTCTTGGCAAATAAATGTTGCAAACGCGAGTCTTGAACGTGAGACAGAACTAATGTTTTGTCAGCAGCTGGGAATTCTGTTGTGTAAGTGGTCGGTCAAAATTAAAATTGTATAAGGAATCATGGATCAGGCAAGAGGCCCCATGAATTTCTAAGAATTTCATAAGGAAACCGAGTACAGTGCTGCGTCACTTAATGATGGGGACCTGTTCTGAGAAATGTGTCGTTGGGTGATTTTGTCATTGTGTGAACATCACAGAGTGCATTTACACAAACCTGCATGGTATAGCCTGCTACACACCTAGGCCATGTGGCGCTGATCTTATGGGACCCCTGCTGCATAAGGGGTCTGTCATTGACCAAAACGTCATTATGTGGCACATGACTGTAATAGTGAAATATGGTCATGGTCCAGGACACGTGTGAGTGAAACTTGGACTTAAAAATAGTGGGTAAAATGAAATGAAAGACAGAAGGGGCGCAGCCAAAACAATAGAGGAAATCACAGATGCCCAGAAGATAAATCATCGACTGGCTCCAATTCTTTGTGTTTCGTCAGCCCCACCTGAACTTGAACTGTGGGCGTGGGACGGTACTTAGGTTTTCTTGAAGGAGACTAAGAGATAGAAACCAGTAGGAATTGGTCGTGAGGTAGTATCTTCTGGGACAGGTGATGGAAGGAAATCTGGAATTATTATGCAACATATCAGGTCTGTAAAGAAAAATATAGAAGCTGAGCTTGCCTAAAGCATCTGTTCTTTCCTCCATGAAAAAAAGGAAAAAAAAAGAACTATAATTAATCCAAATCTCATTTTTGTAAAGATAAAATGTTTTCAATACTCTGAACCATATTTGAGAAATAAGCCCTCACTTTAGAAGGCCAAGTATGAAAAGTGTTGAGTTATTTCTGGAGGAAGCAGTAATAAATGGGGGGCAGGCAAGGATCAAGCCAGTGATAATACAAATTACACAAAAAGACTTGATAGCAATAAAGACGAAGGCAGCAATCATCTGAATCACAATTTTTGCAGAATTTGACATTTTTGAGACATTTGTGGTGGCTTAGATGGACACACATTACAAAACGCTCCTTCCGTCTAATGAGATTTCAAGTCTACCTTAATATTAACCAAATCGAAGTTGTAAAGATTTCCCTGATTCATTTAATAAATGACTAATTTCTGATTCATTTAATAAATGACTAATTTTACTCTTAAAATTTAAGTCTTTAAATTGACTCTTAAGAATTAGGCCTTTACTCTTGTAAAAGATACTTTTGGGGATAATCTTTTTTAGGAATTATCTCCTCACGTTTAAAAATATTTACCGAATGCCTGATTGAGACTTGCACATAAGCTTCTCCATAAATTTTGATGACTGAATGAATTGGGCATAATTTGAAAATTCAAGCCAGGCAATAGAATAGAAGAATAACACAGATGGGGAAAGATTAATACGGAAAAGTTGGGGCTCAGTTTCTTACGTTCTTGAGGAAAGAAAATATTTTGTGAAAAATTCAAACACTCTAAATTTGAGTGGTCGTTTATTAAACATACTCCCTACGCTTCAGATATTATGTAGTCTTTCACTCCAAGTAGAATTCTGAAAATGAAAGAAACACAAGAATTTTGGAATATTATACATAAGAAAAAAATCTCCCTTTCTGATTGTCATGTTATACGGTGCTTTTATTTTCAGTGCGGCAACTTGGGTAAAACAGATTATGTAGAGAACGAGCTAACCCCCATTTGATTCCGGTTATTTCTGATCACTCATAGTGTGAAAATGAAAGCTGAATGAGGTATATCTGCTCCTTTTTTGAACACATTTTGCCTTCTTTATAATTGTACTCAAAATCCATAAGATCTTTTCATGAACTCTATATCATATATATATATATATATATATATATATATACACACACTCGTATGTCACATTATATTCATATATCAATTTCTTAAATGTGGTTGCCTGTATGAGAAAGTAGTTAGAAATCAAATGAATACATTAAAATATTGGTTAATCACAAGGACAAGAAAAGTGATGTTTTGAATAAGCACTGAATTATCTCGTAGATATTATTAGCTCTCAGTTCTAATTCTAATGGTCTACTAGCTATGGCCCCTCCAATTCGGGTTCTGGGTATGCGTAGTGAACCAAGGACTTTCTTGTATATTGTAAACTCTGAGTCTGTAGTATAAGTTGGATTACAACTAGACCATCTCTCCCTAGGTCCACCCTGTAGTAAATGCACCTATGAAAAAACGGCAGAGAAAGAGCGGATCAAATATCGAACTAGGCTCTAAACAGTGGGAGAGAAGACAGGTCCTACAACTGATTTCCTGAAACACCTCCTCCACTTGTTCTGTTTTCTTTGTTTCAATTTTCACGTGTAAGTGGGGACATCATTTAAACATGCCCTAATTTATACAGTAATTGCAAGGATTAGTGGACTAACGTCTAGATAATTTACTCCAATTTGGAAAAATGGTGCATATTCAAAAGTTGCCATTGTTGTCTAGGCAGAGTGTGGTAATTATGCTGCTATTTTTGCCTGGCCATTAAAAACTTGCCCAAGAAAAGGTAAGATAGGCTTCAAAATCAAAACAAAACAAAAACAAAAACTCAAACAATACTCAATGTGAAGATGCCACATTCATATAGAATTGAAGATACCATCCTGCCCCCCAACAAAAACCCAGCTGAATCAATATAACACAGTGTAGTGTAAAGTGGAAATTTGACAGGTGCCTGGTTCATGTAGTCAATGTACCAAACAATTCATTAAACTTAGGGGGGTTTTTGTTATGTTCTCTTTGGTGGTGTTTTTGGCCTGAAATGTTTCCTGAACTTATACACCAAATAAATGCTTTTTAATGTCTAATGTACAAAGCAAGTGAAATAATCATATTCCCAAGAGATTAACCAAATCAATCTTAATGCTCACCTAAACAATTGTTTAAAAGGCAAGATTTATGTAAAATAGACTTCCTTGTCATCAAAACATTATATGGCTAATGTAGCTACTGTCTCGTTAGATTTTAGAACGTCCATATGGCTTTACTGGAAAATAGTCTCCAGACATTTGAATCTGTCAGGCTGTTGGCTCCCATAATGCCATCATTCCAGCACAGTCAGCCTAGAACAGGCTCTAAAAAATATTTTCAGGCTAAATATTATACTTTCTTATATCTCAAAAATCATTTAAGGTCGCCTTTACTCTAGTTGGAAATTTTATGAGAGAAACGAAAAATATTACCTTGGTCTTTCCAAACACTACAGGTCTTTGTTCCTTTCGTTTTTTTGTGGAAGAATAGCCCTGAGCTAACTACTGCCAATCCTCCTGTTTTTGCTGAGGAAGACTGTCCCTGAGCTAACATCCATGCCCATCTTCCTCTGCTTTATACGTGGGATGCCTACCACAGCATGGTTTTTGCCAAGCAGTGCCATGTTCACACCCGGGATCTGAACTGGCGAACCCTGAGCCACCGAGAGGCCGAATGTGCAAACTTAACTGCTGCGCCACTGGTCCGGCCCCTACAGGTCTTTCTATAAATGTGGCCACCTGATTTAAAAAGGTGAAATCCTGGATTACAGAATTTTTGGATACAAAATTTCTTGGGTTTTCATCTCTCTCAGTCTAATACAGTGCTATCTGAAACAGCCTCACCCCATAGAAAGAGTTACAGTTGCATGTATAACTGCTTTCTTGAATCAGTTTTGTACATGTTCGATGTACAGGTGTCTGTGACTATAGAATTCAGTGATGAGATCGAAAAATACTTTAACTGCAACTCAGATTTTCTGAATGGAAATATACAGTGAAGATGAGATTGTGACTTGGAGATATTATTGAATCTACCATGCCCATATTTTAGATTTTGTTGGGAGCTCCATTAATTTCAGGATTTTCTTCTCACTACTTTTACTTAACAAATGCAGAAGTGACCCAGGCTGTACATAAAATGAGAGAACAAGAATTAGTAATTTAACACATGATTGTGTGGATAAAACAATATTTTAATACTAATAGCAATAGGAGTGCTATGCCAAATAATGTCATATTTAATAAGCTTTTACTGTATGACAAAGACCCTTCTAAAGGTTACATTCATTGTCTTATTTTACTTCTACACAGCTTCATAAAGTAGATATATTTTTATCCTAATTTTACAGAAAGGAAGCTGAGCATAAGGAATGAAGCAAGTTGCTCGTAGTATGTATCAGGGCAAGGATGTGAAGATAGTTTGACTCTAGAGCTCACACTAATTTTCCCTTTGTTTTTCATATTACATTTATTATTGTAGAAAAAATCATGAAAAAAATCCTGATATAATTAAGGTCAATTGTATCATCGTTCCTAAATATTCACTCCCCTCCCAGAGGAAGATTTCACTTCTTGGCCCCACTGATGTCAGGCTTGGCCACGTGAGTTTGTTGGGTCAATGAAATGTTCTACTTCCCAGCAGTAGCTTTAAAAGCCCGCCCATGGTTTGCTATGATCTCTTTCTCCTCTGTCACAGGAGTGGCAATGGACCAGAGAGGAGCTGTTCCATTGGACCAGGTCCTGAATCGAACATGGAAACATGGAGCACAGCTATAGCTGACATACTATGGGCATGCAGCAGGAGCTGTAATAAATATAACCTTGTAGTTGTAAGACACAGAAATTTTGGAGATGTGGTGGTGTTCATTACCGTAGCGTAACAGCCTACACTCACAGATATTGGTGCCTAAACAAATAAAAACCCAAAAATGTGTGGCAATAGCTTCAAAGATAGGTTGTGGGTACAAAGGTACAGTTACTTGAGGTTGATTGTATGGTAATTCACGTTATGAAATGGTGAAATGTTTTATAAAACTGTGGTCTCTCATACCTTAAAGAGCTCCTAAGGAGCTGGTTACTCTAGGCCAAGAAGTTGAGAAACAGTGTTGTGTGTCTCCGTTGCTGCTGATGGCATTTGACAAGGCGCATCTGACAGAGAAGAGCCCAGAAAATACTGGCCAGTTTGCAAGAAGGAATGAAAGGAAATAGCGAAAGTCAAGACATTTAGGAATTTACAGAGTTGAAAGATGCAACTGAATCTCCACATAACCCACAAATGATAAAACTAAGATGGCTTTTGTATGACAAAGGGAGCCAATTAAAATTCAGCCCAAGTACAAATCAAGCATTTGCTAAAACACTTGAGCAGATCAATGTGACACCCGGTACATCTTGCATGGAACAAATGGCAAGAGATTAATGGTGTGGCACTCCCGAGGGAGCATGATAGACTCAAGATACCTAAATTAAGTGCAGAGAGAGGCATGTATATTGGCAAGCAGAGTTGTTGGAATCAAATAGACAAGGAGCCAGCTATGTTTCTGAGTGAGTGGTACTGTCGAAAAAACACCACATGGACCAAAAGAGACTGTGACTTCATGAGACTTGGTCTGCTAAACTGCCATGGGTACAAAGCAGACTGAGAATGCACCTCAGTCCCCAATGAGAGCATCATTGCCAATATTCCCGTCAGTCAGGTGTAGCCAGGGAGAATCATGGAAAGAAACACTTCTCAGAGGGTAAAGTTAGAGCCTATGGAAAATAATGAACTTTAGAGCCATTTCCACGGGTGGAATCACAGAATTATCACAGAACACTCCCCATCCTCAACTTGTAACAACTTCCCGGTGTGACCTCAGACTTTTATGGACCATTGACGGCTGCAGCTGATCCCCGTCTGCCCTCTTCTGAATGAGAATACGTGTTGTCATTATCCTGATCCTGCTCAGCCATTGTATACTGGATGTGTATGGGGTTGATAACTTGTTAATAGGTCTCCAAACCAATGTAAAGACCATAATGAGTCCCTGGATTTTGAGCCCAATGCTATGACTAGTAGGGTTATTGCCTGTGGGGATGAGGTAAGTGTGTTCTGTATGTAGGAGATGAGAGAAGTGAATATTTGTAATATTTGATGTCCATCCCTAAAACAGGATCATCCTATCCCAACCCACTGATGTCAGGCTTATACACGTGACTTTCCTCGGCCAGTGCAAGACGTGACATGAACAGAGCCACAGCTGAGCCTGGTGGGCATAGAGCATGAGCAAGAAAGAGACATTTGGAGTCATTTGTTGCTGCAGCATAACCTAGGCTATCCTGACCGATGCAAAACATATTCATTCATTAATTTAGTCAACATTTATTAAATAATTACCATATGCTAGGCAATTGAGGTGCAAAGATGTTGTCAGAGGAAAGCAATTGCAGCAGAGCCGAAGGGCAACTAGTGACACCTGAGCTGAGGGCAGACTACATGCTGAGCGTTCAGGACATGAAACGAGAAAAATGCATTTTGATTGCTTAGGATAAATCATATATATTTGTGTGTGTGCATATGTGTCTGTGTGTGTGTTTAAATCATGGGGAGCACGGTAGCATGCAGAGCACTATGACATATGCAGTGTGGCTCCTTGATGTGTATTTCCCATCAAGAGTTCACTTTTCAGATTTGCGATAAAGCTTCTTTGCACCATTTGGAAAAAAAAGAAAGAAAGAAAAAATGGAAAAGCATCTTCAGAGCAGCAGGGGAGCCCTGGCTGCCTCTGTCGCTGCTATTTTTAGCCTGCCCCACTTCCGTCAGACTGGGTCAGTGCTGATGCCAGGGGCAAGATGGTGTCCTTGGCAGGAGCAAGACAGTGCGGTAGGGATGGTTTTTAAAAGCTGCACCTAAAAACTTGGAGAGTGTGTGATGAAGTAATTCTTACTTTTGAAAGGACTGTGTTGTGAACTCCTAAATGTTGAAAGACTTCGAATTGAGGGGAAACCACAAATGCCCTTGATCAAGTGAAATGAGCACAACCGGCCGCCTTGGCCCTTCTCTCAAGGCATTTTAGTCTGGGCGCTGCTGTGCTGATGGTGCAGACTCCACAAAGGTCAGAGCTCACTAGATCTTTATTTGGAAAGATTACCTAAGCATCACAATGCCTTAGAGTTCAATTTAAGTGACAGGGTCAGAAGCAAATCCCAAACTGTAGATCAAAGGAATATCTCAGAAGCTTGAGAGGGATTAATCTTGATTCTTGGGTTCTTGGAATCGTTACACAGAATTGCTAATTAATTGGGATACATTCTAAAAATGCATTGCTTTGTTGTTTTTTCTTGTTTTTGCTAAAGAATCAGGATGATTATCATAGAGTTTACTGAATCCAGGTGTGGGATGGAGGATGTGTAGTTCCATATTCTCACGCAGAAGGCACTGGCCGGGAGGAGGCTGCTGCGATGGTTCCTATGTCCACTTCAGATGGTAGGAGTTACACTCAGTCGTTGTCCCATATCCCTCCTTTGTACCCTGACTCCTCCAAAATTGGCCATCAGCACATAATATACGTGCCTGGTCAGCCTCTTTTTGATGACCAATTCCGCTTTTTATAGTAGGTATTGTCCTGAGAGAATATCTCCAAGATAGGGCTCAGACCCACCTGCCAGTTGAGTTTTGCAAATTCAAACTGTATAACCCCCAGGCAATTGTTTATTTCTTCACCCTGGTTCTGAAACAGTCAAGTCTTTGTTGACCGGTCCCCATATGCAAGTCCAAACTGCCGACTGAAATGTCCACCGGAATGCGGAGTGCTTCTCCCGCGTAGAGGTCATAACCAGGCCTCTCCTTTTCTTTCCATCAGTTTCCACAGAAGGAAGCTCTCTCTCTTTGGGATCGTAATTCCATTCATTCATTTCTTTATTTCTTAATTGACTGTGAGCAAATCAGTTCTTTACACCACACCAGCTTCCTTCGACACATTCTCCTCCTGCCCACAAACCTACTTTCCTCTCTTGTTGGAACCTGCTCCCTTTATTGGTCTCTCGAGGTTCTGCCCAGCCTCCTTATGCTAGAATCTATTTTGCTACCGGATACTTCCTAGGACTCTGGGTCTTTTCTTAGCTTGATCCAGACTCTTTTAGTCTCAGAGAGCTATTAATTTGTTCACTCATCTTTCCGAATAACTTATCCAGAAAGCCATGTGAAGATAGCAGTCTTCTATTTGGTCGTTTTAGATCGGGATTCTCTTCCTTTCCTCATGGATCCTTTGAGAGGAGTCTTCCCTTGGTTCACCCTGGGTTTCATTTAGCTTTGGCTTCTGCTTCCAATGTTTTTCTGGTTGATTAATAGTCCTAGCTTTTCAATTCTCTTTCAGTACATTATGGTCTTATTCTATCTGAATCTAAAAAAAAACCTATGAAGGGTTCACGTAATTCCTGTCTCTAATGTCCTTGGCCCATCTGGTTGTGCACAAGGACTTTATTTCCCCATTGACTGACCACCAGACCTTGGCTAGAAAAGGGTCGTATTTCATCGTGTACCAGGCAGAGCATTATTTTTAATATTATTAGTGACAATATTGTTGTTCCTCTTTATTGAGCATGTGGTCATTTATCAGCCTTATGCTGAGCGCTCTGTAACTATGTATCTGCGTGTGCTCAGAATACAGTGAAGAGGCCCTCAAGACACTCAGTACAAATAGCCATCAATAGGAAACACACTTCAAGACTGTTCCCTATTATGTCCCTTTCTTAACTATTTAAATACTCTGAAAAATTTAAAATTCCTAACTTATCTAACCAGAATTTTCCCAAATTTATACATATTAACATTTCACAAAATCAGTGTTTTGTGGAACATATTTTGGAAAAGGCAACATTGCATCAATTCATACTTAGAGGAAACCAGAAAGGTAGACTTTATTATTCTCATTTATAGATACATAGACAATTTCAGAATGATTATGATACTTGCTCAGTTGAACAAATCATGACATAACAGAGCTAGATAGCAAATGCAGGGCTGTCTGAGTCCAAGGCCCATGCTCTCAACCACTCTGTTATTGTTACTTCAACATCTCTAATGCTAAAGGAAACTTATTTTATACCAAATATTTTTCTGACATTTAGCTCTCCCGATCCCCACAAATGGATCAACTTTAATTAAATGCACCACTTGGATTTGGAGGAAGATAAGATTGCAATGCTTTTGTGATCTCCCGAGCCAGGTTTTTTAATTCACCAGCACACTTTTGTGACATTTACCCATTTTGATGACTTAGCAGCATTCTGAAGTAGTCTCATAGTGGTTCCTGGAAGTCGATTGTAAAATTTCCAGGAATTTTTGGAGCCATTTGTTAAACACAGCCATTATTTAAAATTAAACTACACAAACCTGCAGTTAAATAAGTTATATCAGAAACAAAGGCAAGAAATGCTCCAAACTCATTAATTCCTAATTATTTTACTACATTTTACTCTTATCGATGGGCTTAAAGTTATGTATCGTGGCTGTTTGGTAGAAATACTACACAGCAATGTACAACTGTGCATCTCTTACTGTCACACTGACAGCTTGAAATTGACCATCAGGGGAGTGTTTACCCCACAGAAAATGGCAAATACTATCTATCATTATTTGATTTACTGTTGCGTTGATTGTCTAGATGCATTTTTCAGTGCAGTAGTTACTGGCCACATGTGCCGCTTGAGCACTGATGTGACTAGTCTAATCTAAGATGTGTTGTAAGCATAAAATACACAGCAGATTTTGAAGACTTAGTATGAAAAAAGTAAAACATCTCACTAATAATTTTTATATTGACTACATGTTGAAGTGATACTATTTTGGATATATTTGGTTAAATATATACATTATCAAGATTAACTTTAATCTGTTTTTTTTTAGTGTTACTGGAAAATTGAAATTATACATGTGGCTCACGTTATATTTCTATTGGAGAGCACTGGTCTAGGCTTTAAAAAGTGATGGAGAAAATGCTAGTAACATAAATTATACTTAAAAATTTGTTTTGCTTTTAGCCATTACATTGTGAATAGCACAAAAAAAATGAGGAAATAATCTTCCAGTATTCAAAAACTATTACCTAATTTAGTAAAGAAGCTGCGTACATCATTGACAAACAAGTAAAGTTTTGACAAATGTATTTGTTGTTTTATTTTTTTCTCACTTGGTGTAAATGAAAATATAAACCAAATTCATTTCAGAACTATACTCATTTGCCAGTTGCACGTATAGGTTGACTGTGGATGTAAGATTTTGGCAAATTACAGTGAAAGAATTCTATGAGAGCCATTGGCTACATGGAATTTGCAACAAAAAGTGCTTTAGAGGTTGCTATTATTTGTAAATTTTGTCTTGTACATCCTTTCTTATCAGTAGCATTTATAATAAACTTATGTACATAAACTTTACATATCACGTGGGCAAAATAACTATGGCCAAAAGCTGCAAGGCATACAGTTAAGATATATAAAATTGGGAAAATATGAGATAAGGTTCATCTGTATCTGAGAGAAATATGTATCTGCAGAGAAAACGCTGCATTTAAACACTTAAAAATCTCAAGACAATTTTTAAAGGAAGTCCATTGTGTTTAGAGGCAGGAAGCTAAGAAATAAACGTTAAGAAAATGGCTTCTCTGACTCTTCAAAATTCAATCAAAGTCTTTCCAAAAGCTGAATTTAAAAGGATTTAAAATGCTAAATTAGCTTAGCTGATATTTGGTTCTTGCTGTTTTCTGACACAGGTGCCATGATTATTGCTTATTTTTAGCTCACATTCAATCTTGTCTCTGCTCTTACCTAGGCCTACTCTATTAAATTTTAAATAGCCCAGCTGTGAGAGGTTGTGCTTGCTCTCAAAATGCTCCATTAATTAAATTATCACACAGGAAGTGTTTAATTGCCACTCTTGCGAGAGTCATGATGAGTGGCTGGACCCATGGAGGCTCAGGAAAGGCTTCTCTGAGGAAGTGGCACTGCGAGGTGCTAGGAGAGAGGAGGAGGGGAGGGCAAGGTGCCTTCTGGGTGAAGGGAGCAGCACATGAAACGGCCATGTGGTGGGAGGGAGCAGCAAGTACAAGGGACTGAAAGAGGCTCTTGAGGATGGAACAAAGCAAGCAAGGAGGAAGATGCTTGAAAATGAGGCCAGAGTCATGGGGATGGCTCAGCTCTACAGATAAGCTGTGTTAATGATTACTGTATTTGACCTTCAGAGCAATGAGAAGCCGTAGGTTGGAGGTGGGGGTGCGGGAGGAAGGGGAGCAGGACAGACCCATGTGGCTAAGATCAGGTGTGCGTTCTCAAGGGTCAGTGCTGGCTACAGGGTAGAGAAACAACTTGGGGAGGGGGGAGACAGGGTGCAGAGTGGAGGCAAGTGGATCCCTTGAGAAGCCATTCCCAGGCAGGCGAGAGAATATAATTTTCTGGAATAGAAAAATAGTGCTAGAGAAGGAAAAAGCAGGTGGAAACATTCAGGAGGCAGAATCACAGGATTTCATGTAATCTCTACTAAACACAAACATTGGTGTTTCTCACCAGAGTGAAAGGCCATTGGCCAGGCCTCACGAGGGTGCACACAAGATGCATTTTTTCCAGCAGTTGGGGGGCGTTTTTGCTGGCCAGACACTCGTTTGCCACATTCTCCTTGGGATCTAGTAAATGCAGCTGAGGCACAGGCCTGAGAGCATCGTCGGTGTCTAAGGCAGAGCGCAGCGGCTCAGCCGTGAAGCAGTCAGAGCCCAGGCGTGCCTTCTGGGCGCCTCCAAAGAACAACCAGTGCCCGCTAAGCGCTGTGCTGAGCGCCTCCTTCTCTCTGAAGGGACCCCTCTCTGAGCTCGCAGGTCTTTTCCCGAGTGGAGATGGTGGATTAAAGCCCTCATCTGTCACATTTTTACATCAATTTAGTGTTATTTGGAGACAGCGACATTGAACTATATTTGCATTTGAACACGAACTTATCATAAAGAAATTAAAAATCAACTGTTGAGAACTTTAAATTTAGTTACTGATGAAATTCCATGTCCTAAGTATGGTGACCTAGTCAGCTGCCTTCAATAATTTGAAGGCAGATGCTTTTTTCTTGATTTTATTTTCTTATACTCTCATATCAGGGAATGTTTTCAACCAACAAAATTAATGTCATTCACTTTCCACATCCGTTTTTCTTTTTCCCATATACCGTTTTTGTCTCTCTCTCTTACTCTCCTGGTGAAATACATTTTCTGCTGTTTCTAGCTGCTGTAAAAATTCAGGAAAAATATATATACATGCATTTGCTAAAAGAGCACTAAAAAATGACAAATTACTTAATTTCAATGCTTTCAAAAATCAATCATGGAAAGAACTCTTTGAGTATCCATTGAAGTTGCATATAATTCTCCAAGAGGAAGAAACACTGATGGAATTTTTAAAAGGTTATCTTAAATTTCTGGGTTTTTTTCTTTCCCCCACATTGGATGTCATCCTTTCTGCTCTTCTTTTTAATTAGAACATGATGGGAACTTGTGTATTATTGGGTTGGCTCAGAGAAGCTAAGACCAATTCTGTTAAATAATATACTCTCTGGCTCTTGAATAAGGTTATTGCTTTTGAAAACCACCATCAGGTTCTAAAAGTTTTGTGTTTACCTTTCATAACATAATTGTTAATCAAAATCATTGCATCGCTGTGCTCTATTACAAGGGTTTCTCTACTTGGTTAAGAAAATTCTTGGGTTGAAATTTACGTTTTTAAGGAGTAAAAGCTACTCTGACTGTAATCATGAATGTACACTAGACCTGCTTGCTCTTTAGATTTAATATACACCATGTGTCCTGTACACGTAGCGGCCCATTTAACACTGAACTAGACCTTGTAGGACGGCAAGGCACACACATGGCGCGGAGTGCACAGAACAGCATTAAGGAGGACTTTCGTCTGGAAACTCACTGGACAGAATCCAGAAAACAGAGCTTTGGCTCTGTTAGTGAAAACAGAGAAGGACATCTCCATTTTATCCCACTTTCACAACCAGGCAAGAAAAGAGACGGTCGATATAATAAAATAATCACAGAATAATTTTACTTGTGATGCATATTGTCTAAAACTTCATTGCCTTTCACATTCTGAAGCTCTTTTACAGATAGGCGAGGAAATGGGAGCTGCTGACAAAGAGGAAGGAAGGAGGAATGTCAGCTACTTTACTGTGAATAAAACAAGGATCTCTGGATCCAAGAAGGTCAGCATCCACACTCATTAAAAGCGGTGTGATTCTGTTCGTACGTTTTAAGACTTTTTCCAAGATAATAGTGATATCAGAAGAAGTAGCATTTTTGATCAGTCACTGTCATGCCTTCTTCTAAATGCTTTGCATGTTTTATCTTATTTCATCTGCACAAGTTTGTTAGAAGGGTCCTACGTTAGCCACAGTAAGTTACACTGTTAGTCAGTGGCAGATCCCAGACAGAAGGGTAGTAAAAGGTGTGTTTTCCATTTGCTGAACCAGCTGCTTACAAGTTGTGAAGTTGTGAAATATGTTCACGTTGTGAAAAGGCCATGGGGCAAATTTCAGCATTTGGTAAACAGAGGTTCTCTTCTCACATGTCATATAAACTTTCTCATGCCCGTTTTGTCATATTTCTGCACGAGTGTGGGTATCCCTTTTCAGCGTATGGGATTAATCTTCAGACGAGAAGCCAGAGCTTTGTACTTTAAATCGTTCTAGTACTCAGTGAGGAAATATCCGAAAGAAGCCGAACAGAAATTAATCCTCTAACTTGCCTCTCTTCATTCAAGAAGAAACGAAATTGTCTTCCAAAATCTGGATGAGAGATACATACAAGAGGCAGTTAGCACAGACGTGGTCAGGATGGATAGCACTGAGTCACAAGGGGAAACAAGTGAGCTTTATTCTTAGAAAGCACGACTGTGACCAGGCCAGAAAGCCACACAAAGAATCCCTGGCTCGCTTTACTACGAGAAAGAATTAACACCACGCGCTCTTTAAATAATAGAGTGCTGTTTTCCTGTGCCACGAATTGTATGTTGTGGATACAGTTGTGTAAACACACGTGTGTGGTGTTTCCCACCCATCCTGTTAACAAATAATTCTGGGTATTTTCCTTTTTAAAATATGTCTAGAGCTTAATTCAAAGGAACCAAGCGAACAAGGCAAAGCCGTATACTGAGTCCTCACTATTGACGTACTTCCTCACAAGGACGGTGGCCCTCGTACTGAACAGGGACCGGCTGTGCAACCTGTCAGCCTCTTCAGGGAAGATGGGACCCGTTCCCACGGCCCCGCAGTCCCCAGGAGGGTATGTCTCCCGTCTCCCTTTCCGCCTCTGTAAGCAACGCCACCTAGTTAGCTCTTCTCAGTCAACACACGAATGTTAGGTAGAATTTTGAGCGATTTTTAAAACCTCTCACTCTGCAACTCACTCGCCTACCAGCGAGGTGCCCACCCTGGTGCCCATGCACACACACACACACACACACTTGCACACACAGTCCTCTAAGAGCCTGTTGTTTTCCTAACATCCTGGTGAGAAACACGGAGTCCAGTGATTCAGAAAAGGGCTCTGGAATACAGCTTCCTGAGGGTCAGGCCTGTCACTGGCTTTGTGAGCTTGGGCAAGCCCTTTAAATTCTTTCAGTCTCAGATTTCTCACTTTTAAAATTGAAAAACCAGCCACCATGATACACTTAGATGCTTTCAACACGTTCCAAGCATTTAAAATGTGTCAGGCAATCTTCCAGTCACTTTACATACATTAAATCATCGAATCTTCATGACAACCCTGAGAAGTAGGTATTACTATTGTTATTATTTTCCCCATTTTATATAAAGAAATGGAGGCACAAAGAAGTTAATTTGCTCAAAGTTACAAAAGATAACTGCCTCGTCTTTATTTAAGATGTTATTTTCTTCATCATCGATTTACTTGGGTAACTTCTGATTTCTTAAAATATCACATTGAAATATTTATCTGGATAACTGAGTTTTTTGGTGCCCCCTTAAGTTCTGTACCTGAAGTGAGGGCCTCACTTGCCTCACCCTGTCCTGGCCTGAATTGCTCATCTCTGAGCTGTCATGGGCCTTGGATGATGCATGAGAAGTCCTTTGTACAGCCAGCGACCTTTTAAATGGTGCTGTCATCATTATTATTATTCTTTCATGTAAATGAGGAAAAAAGAAGAGCTAAGTAACTTTTCTAAATAAGCACAAAATGGCAGTTTGAAGAAGAATTTGCAAGTCTCACTTCTCTCTTGACCCAATAATGTATAATGTAAAGAGTCTGCTTTTATTGTCACAGGTACCAAGATTTGTATAATACTTTCTCCTTTTCCAAAACACTTTCATAAATAATATTTACAATTATATATATGCTATAACTTATATATATGTATTATTTATAATATATTCACATAATTTGAGCTTTACAACAGGAAGATTAAGTAGATAGGGAAAGTATTTTTATCTTCTTTTTAGTATGTGAGAAAACCAAGACTCGGTGGGACTAAGTAGTTTGCTCGAGGGACCGGCGGGCAAGTCATGAAGAGCTTTACGTTGTGTTTTGCACCCATTTAGGAGAAATTCTTAGTAATTGCTTGAGCCAGACACCCTCCTGCCTTGACATCCCTGTAATGTCAGTTCAGGGGTTTGGTGCACACAGCTGCTGCCTGCTCCTCCTTCTGTTCTTCTGCAGACAAAGTGATGAAGGGGTGGGATGGATGAAGGAAATGCCACAAATTGCCGAATCCCACAAATCTCTTCTTTTCTCCTCAAAGGGCACAGAAATGCTTCCTGCTTTTCCTGGGGGCCGGGGGAGCAGGGGCACCGAGCAGGAATGGTGACTGTAGTTAGCAATGAATTGAAGTGTTAAAACTTCTTCTTTCCTCTTTGTTGCTTTTACACTTTCAAAGTCATCTATAAGAAACAGCCATTAATAATGTAACTTGATTCGTGAATTAAAAAAAACCTTTGTTTTTAATCTGAGGGTCTTCAAACCCCGTTATCCTTTATTGATATACCTAGAAAGCTTAGAACAATGATTGCTGTCATTTTATTTCCCCAAATAATTTAATTTAAGGATTTTAATTTTCATCCTGTGCTTTGTGACTAATCTGATCTTGTCTCTTCTCCTTTCAAATTTTGGTTATAGCTCCCTAATTATGGAATGCAATTAATCACAGAGCAAAAGGTAACGTCTTTAATTTTCTAGAAATAAGAGTCATATGACCTCTGAAAACAGCTGTTCACACTTGTGCTCTCGCAGTGAAAGGGCAGCTTTTGGTACAGATATCTTTTGCAGGGAAAATTGAAAAATTGTGAAGATGCAATCTATAGCATCAATAAAATAGTCATAATAAAATATTTTTCTCTTAATCTCTCATCTGAAAAATAGTCTTAATTCTACTAATAGTCTTTTTTTTTCTTTATTATTCTAATACTATGAGATAAACCCTACCACTCAAGTATTTCTTTTTTTTATTGTGGTAACATTGGTTTATAAGATTATATAAATTTCGGGTGTACATCATTATATTTCAATTTCTGTGTAGATTACAACATGTTCACCATCCAAAGACTAATTACAATCCATCACAACACACATGTGCCTAATCACCTGTTTCGCTCTCCTCCCTCCCTTCTCCTCCGGTAACCATCAATCCAATCTCTGTCACTATGTGCTTATTCGTTGTTGTTTTTATCTTCTATTTATGAGTGATATCATACAAGATTTGACTTTCTCCCTCTTACTTATTCCGCTTAGCATAATACCCTCAAGGACCATCCATGTTGTCACAAATGGCTGGATTTCATCATTTCTTATGGCTGAGTAGTATTCCATTGTGTATAAATACCACATCTCCTTTATCCATTCGTCCCTTGATGGGCTCCTAGGTTGCTTCCAAGTCTTGACTATTGTGAATAATGCTGCAATGAACATAGGGGTGCATGTATCTTTACACATTTGTGTTTTCATGTTCTTTGGATAAATACTCAGCAGTAGAATAGCTGGATCATATGGTAGATCTATTCTTAATTTTTTGAGAATCTCTGTACCGTTTTCCATAGTGGCTGCACCAGTTTGAAACTCCTACCAGCAGTGTATGAGAGTTCCATTTTCTCTACATCCTCTCCAACACTTGTTTCCCGTCTTGTTAATTATAGCCATTTTGACGGGTGTGAGGTGATATCTCATTGTACTTTTGATTTGAATTTCCCTGTTAATGATGTTGAACAGCTTTTCACGTATCTGTTGTTCATCTGTATATCTGCTTTGAAAAGATGTCTGTTCAGATCTTTTGCCCGTTTTTTAATTGGATTGTCAGTTTTTTTGTTGTTGAGATGTATGAGTTCTTTATATGTTTTAGATATTAACACCTTATCAGATTTGTGGTTTGCAAATTGTTGGGTTGTCTTTTTGATTTGTTGATGGTTTCCTTTGCTGTGCAGAAGCTTTTTAGATTTTTTTTTCTTCTTCTTCTTCTCCCCAAAGCCCCCCAGTTCATAGTTGTACATTCTAGTTGTAGGTCCTTCTAGTTCTATTATGTGGGATACCACCTCATCATGGCTTGGTGAGCTGTGCTAGGTTCATGCCCAGGACCCAAACCTATGAAACCCTGGGCTGCTGAAGTGGAGCATGCAGACTTAACCACTCGGTCACAGAGCAGGCCCCCATGAAGCTTTTTAGTTTGATGTAATCCCATTTGTTTATTGTTTCTATTGTTTCCCTTACCCAGTCAGAGATGGTACTTGAAAATATACTGCTAAAACCGATGTTGAAGAGCATACTGCCTATGTTTTCTTCTAGAAGTTTAATGGTTTCAGCTCTTACATTCAAGTCTTTAATCCATTTTTGTGTTAACTTTTGTGCATGGTGTAAGATAATGGTCTGCTTTCATTCTTTTGCATGTGGCTGTCCAGTTTTCCCAACACCATTTATTTAAAAAACCTTCCTGGGGTTGGCCCCGTGGCCAAGTAATTAAGTTCCTGCACTGCACTTCAGCAGCCCAGAGTTTCACCAGTTCAAATCCTGGGCATGGACATGGCACCGCTCATCAGGCCATGTTGAGGCAGCACCACATATGACAAAACTAGAAGGACCCATAACTAAAAATTCATAGCTATGTACTGGGGGCTTTGGGGAGAAAAAGGAAAAATAAAACCTTTTAAAAAAAAAGAAAAAACTTTCCTTTCTCTATTGTGTGTTCTTGGCTCCTTTGTTGAAATTAGCTGTTCATATATGTGTGTGGGTTTATTTCTGTGCTCTCGATTCTGTTCCATTGATTTGTATGTCTGTTTTTCTGCCAGTACCATGCTGTTTTGGTCACTATAGTTTGTAGTATATTGTGAAATCAGGGAGTGTGATACCTCCAGCTTTGTTCTTTTTGTTGTTGTTGTTAGGAATATTCACCCTGAACTAACATTCAATGCCAATCCTCTCTTTTGCTTGAGGAAGATTAGCCTTGAGCTAACATCTGTGCCAATCTTCCTCTGTTTTGTACGTGGGATGTCTCCACAGCATGGCTGATGAGTGGAGTAGGTCTGCTCCCAGGATCTGAACCTGTGAATCCAGACCGCTGAAGCCAAGATTGGGGAATTTTAACCACTCCGCCATGAGGCTGGCCCCGCAGCTTTGTTCATTTTTCTCAGGATGCCTTTGGCTATTTGGGGTTTCTTGTTCCATATAAATTTTAGGACTCTTTGTTCCATTTCTCTGAAAAATATCATTGGAACTTTGGTAGAGATTGCATTGAATCTGTAGATTGCTTTAGGAAGTATGGACATTTTAACTATGTTAATTCTTCCAATCCAAGAGCATGGAATATTTTTCCATTTCTTTGTGTCTTCAATTTCTTTCAACAATGTTTTAGAGTTTTCAGTGTACAGGTCTTTCACCTCTGGTGAAATTTATTCCTAGGTATTTTATTCTTTTTGTTGCAATTGTAAACGGAATTATATTCTTAATTTCTCTTTCTGCTACTTCGTTGTTAGCGTATAGAAACACAACTGATTTTTGTATGTTGATTTTGTACCCTGCAACTTTTCCATATTCGTTTATTATTTCTAAAAGTTTTTTGGTGGATTCTTTAGGGTTTTCTATGTAAAAAATCATGTCATCTGCAATAGTGACAGTTTCAATTCTTCCTTTCCAGTTAGGATCCCTTTTATTTCTTTTTCTTGCCTGATTGCTCTGTCTGGGACTTCCAACACTATGTTAAATAAGAGTGGTGAAAGTGGGGGTCCTTGTCTTTTCCTGTTCTTACAGGGATAGCTTTTAGTTTTTCTCCTTTGAGAATGATATTAGCTGTGGGTTTGTCATATATGGCCTTTATTATGTTGAGGTATTTTCCTTTTATACCCATTTTACTCAGAGTTTTTATCATAAATGGATGTGTATCTTGTCAGATGCTTTCTCTGCATCTGTTGAGATGATTGTGTGATTTTTATTCTTCATTTTGTTAATATGGTGTATCACATTGATGGATTTATGGTTGTTGAACCATCCCTGCATCCCTGGAATAAATCCCACTTGATTATGTTGTATGATCTTTTTAATGTTTTGTTGTATTCAATTTGCTAGTATTTTGTTGAAGATTTTTGCATCAATGTCCAGCAGTGATATTGGCCTGTAATTTTCTTTTTTTGTGTTGCCTTGTCTGGTTTTGGTGTCAGGGTAATGTTGGCTTGATAAAATGAATTAAGAAGCTTCCCCTTCTATACAATTTTTTGGAAGAATTTAAGATGGCTAGGTATTAAGTCTTATTTGAATGTTTGGTAGAATTCACCAGGGAAGCCATCTGGTCCAGGACTTTTATATTTGAAAGGTTTTTGATTATTCTTTTGACCTCCTTACTGGTGACTGGTCTATTCAAATTCTCTATTTCTTCTTGATTCAGTTTTGGAAGGTTGTATGATTCTAAGAATTTATTCATTTCTTTCAGATTATCCAATTTGTTGGTATATAGCTTTCCATAGTATTCTCTTATAATCTTTTGTACTTCTGAGGTGTCTGTTGTAACTTATCGTCTTTCATTTCTGATTTTACTTATTTGAGCCTTCTCTCTTTTTTTCTTGGTGAGTCTAGCTAAAGGTTTGTCAATTTTGTTTATCTTTTCAAAAGACCAGCTCTTAGTTTCATTGATTTCTTTTTGTATTTTTTAAATCTCTATTTCATTTATTTCTGATTTTTATTATTTCCTTCCTTCTACTGATTTGGAGCTTTGTTCTCCTTTTTCCAGTTGCTGTAGGTGCACTGTTAGATTGTTGACTTGAGATTTTTCTTGTTTGTTGAGGTAGGCCTGTATTGTTGTAAACTTCCTCTTAGAACTGCTTTTGCTGTATCCCATAAATTTTGGCATGCTCTATTTTCATTTTCACTTGCTCCCAAGTATTTTTTGATTTCTTCTTTGATTTCTTTGTTGACCCAGTCGTTGTTCAGTACCATTTGTGTAATCTCCACGTATTTGCAGCTTTTCCAATTTTCTTCCTGTAGCTGATTTCTAGTTTCATACTGTTGTGGTCAGAAAAGATGCTTGGTATTATTTCAATCTTCTTAAGTTTATTGAGACTTCTTTTGTGGCCTAATATGTGATCAATCCTGGAGAATGTTCCATGTGCATTTGAAAACAATGCGTATTCTGTGGTTTTTGGATAGAATGTTCCGTATATATCTATTAAGTCCAGCTGGTCTAATGTGTCCTGTAAGGCCAATGTTTCCTTATTGATCTTCTGTTTGGATGATCTACCCATTGGTGTAGGTGAAGTGTTAAAGTCCCCTACTGTTAGTCTGTTGCTGTCTATTTCTTCTTTTATCTCTGTTAATAATTGCTTTATATGCTTATGTGCTCCTATGTTGGTTGCATAGATATTTACAAGTGTTATATCCTCTTGTTGGATTGTTCCCTTTATCATTATGTAGTGCCGTTCTTTGTCTCTTGTTACAGTTTTTGTTTTAGAGTCTATTTTGTCAGATACAAGTGTTGCTACCCCAGCTTTCTTTTCTTCGTCATTTGCGTGGAGTGTATTTTTCCGTCCTTCACTTTCTGTTTGTGAGTGTCTCTAGGTCTGGAGTGTGTCTCTTGAGTGCAGCATATATATGGGTCTTGTTTTTTTATCCTGTTGACCAACCTATGCCCTTTGATTGGAGCATTCAGTCCACTGACATTTAAAGTAGCTCTTGATAAGAATGTACTTATTACCATTTTTTACTTTCTTTTCTGGGTGTTTCAGTTCTTCTCTGTTCCTTTCTTCTCTTGCTCTCTTCCCTTGAAGTTTGATGGCTTTCTTTAATATTATGTTTGGGTTCTGTTCTCTTAATTTTTGATGTATTAATTACAGGTTTCTGGTTTGTGATTACCATGAGGTTCATATATAGTAACCTACGTATATAGCAATCTATGTTAAGTTGATGGTCTCTTTAGTTTGAAATTTTTCTAAAATTTCTACTCTTTTACTCCTCTCTTCCCACATTTTATGTTTGGATATCATATCTAACCTCTTTTTTGTGTGTATGTGTATCCCTTACCCTCTTACCATGGAAATAGTTAATTTTAGTACTTTTGTTTTTTAACCTTCATGTTATCTTCATAGGTGGTTGATCTACTACCTTTACTGTATTTTGCCTTCACCAGTGATGTTATTGCCCTTTTTTTTGATAATTTTCTTATTCCTATTTGTGGTCTTCTCTTTCCTACTTAAATAAGTCCCTTTAGCATTTCTTGTAAAACTGATTTCTTGGTGATAAACTCCTTTAATTTTTGCTTGTCTGGGAAACTCTTTATCTCTCTTTCCATCCTGAATGATAACCTTACTGGGTGGAGTATTCTTGGCTGTAGGTTTGTTCATTTCAGCACATTAACTATGTGATGCCACTCCCCTCTAGCCTGAAAGGTTTCTGCTGAGAAGTCAGCTGATAGCCTATGGGCTTTCCTGCTTATGTAACTTGTTTCCTTTCTCTTGCAGCTGTTAGGATTCTCTCTTTAGCTTGAATTCTTGACATTTTAATTACAATGTGTCCTGGTGTGGGCCTCTTTGGGTTTATCTTGTTTGTGCTCTCTGTGCTGCCTGTACCTGGATGTCTGTTTCCTTCCTTAGGTTGGAACCGTTTTCAGCTATTATTTCTTCAAATAGACTCTCTGCCCCTTTGTCTCTCCCTTCTCCTTCTGGGACACCTATAATATGATTGTTACAGTGCTTCATGCTGTCCCAGAAGTCCCTGAGACTGTCCTCATTCTTTTTAAGTCTTTTTTCTTTTATCTGTTCAGCTTGGGTGATTTCCTCAGGCTTGGGAGCCCCCAATTGTTTCAGGCTTTGGAAGGTGGGGCAATTCCCTATGTGGCTCTTTGAGAAGCACAAGTCTGCTGAAACTGACGAGCCCCACCATCTGCAGAGCCACGCACCCAGTCCACAGTCCTACCCTGTGTGTGCACCGCAACCCCCTGAAGCAGACTCAGTCTTCCCATTGCAGAGACCCCACACACTCCACTGATGCAGGCCTACCCCTCAGCACACTCTACCCTATAGAGGTGAACCTACTCACCCAGCTACAGAGGTTCTGAGAACCCCACCTATGTGGGCCCACAAGTTGCCTGGGGGCTTGCTGTTGGGTGGAGCCTGTCCCTAGCATGGGCTTCCTGCTCTGGCTGAGCTAGATTAGATCAGTGCTCTAGTGCATGGGGCAGAGCCTGCACTAACAGGCCAGGGGAAGAATTCTAATGGTGTCTGCCATCATCTGTGTCAGCACACCTGTACTAGGTCACAATAATGGCTGCTGCCAAAGTCTCAATCCTTGGGGAGGTCTCACCTCTCAGTGAGATGCACTCAGAACCCATCAGGTGAGTCTCTTTTCACCAAAGGACTGTGTGCCTTTCTTTCTGGTGATTTTAGGTTGCTTTCTGAAATGAGTGAATTTGTGCATGGGTGCTTTAAGAGCAGGCTTTTTTTCCCCATTATATCTGATAGCTTTTGTGGGGGTATTCCCTGCTGTTGTTCATAGCCAGCAAAGCCAGGTATTATGACACTTGTCTCAGTTGCGTTGAGTCCAAAAGCTACTTACTATGGTAACACTCCCCCACTCAGATCCCCCATTCCTCTAGGGAAGGCTTCATACCTTAGGATTTCTCCTGACTGGCCATGAAGCTTCACAGCTAGAATGTGGCTTCTCTATCTAGAAAGGAATTTCTGCCTCTCCTGCCCCAGTCAACACTGTCCCTTGTTGTGGGGATTCTTTTTATCCAATTTCAAGTTCTCTCTCAGGGGTAATTGTCCCAAGAGCAGTTGTAAATTTGTTGTGTCCATGAGAGAAGATGAGTTCAGAATCCACCTAAGTGGCCATCTTGACACCAAATCTCAAGTATTTTAAATTCTGAACTTTTTTTCTCTCATTGTTTTTTATTGATGTTTCTCATTTTCAAGTCAAAACACCATGCTCATGAAACATGGAGGAATTATAATTAACAGTCACAGGAAGGTCAATGAATACTTGGTCTAGGAGAAATTCTTTAAATTGGCTGGCCTTCGTAATTTAACACTAGCTCCTATTTATTGAGCATTTCTTTGATCAGAAGTATCACCCAGAGGTTAACAGGTGGACATTGGAGCCAGGTTGCCTGGCTCTGCATCTGGCCAGCTCTGTGATGTTAGGCTAGTAATTTAATCTCCCTAAGCCTCAATTTCATGCTTGATATAATGGGACAAATAATAATACATATCTCATTGGATCTCTTTGAGGGTTAAAGTAGTTAACTTATTAAAGAACAGTGTCTGGCACATTGTAAGTACTCCACAATATTAGCCATTATTATGAAGTGGTCACAACTGAATAAAATGCTTTGTGGTTCCTAGAGAAGCCATCAGATAGATATTGGGGCCCCAATTTTGTACACAAAGAAAACTTACACTCTATGAAGTTTGTCTGTAGTGTGAAATAACAAAGAAAGACATGACTTAGCTTATGGTAGGGCCATCTACCATTTCTGATGGACAGTCAACCAGTAATGAACTTGTTGTCATTCACCTGAGTGTACTTAATTCAGTCTATCCTTACCACTACAAAAATAGCAAAGAAATAACACTTTATAGGCACACAGACACAAGAATATTGAGGAGAATTTTCAAGTCCTCTGGAAAGGTTGACTTGGACAAGTAAGATAAAGCTTGAGTTAGGCCTTGTATGAAGTGTAGGACTTGGACTGAAGAAGAAATGGAAGACTCCGTGGCAGAGAAATAGCATTAATAAGGCAAAGTGAGGGGATAGTGTTACCATATTGCTAGTTTAACACATCTTCAAACTTCAGGAGGAGAGGGACCAGCACCATCTTGCTAAACAACATCCTTGTTGATGATGCTCATCAATTTCATTGCTTTTTTTTTTTTTTTTTTTTTTTGCTCTCCAAAAGCAACCTTTTCAAACTTTTAAAGCTAATTATTTGGGGGTTTACCACTATTTCTCCTAATAGATGTTATCTTCCTTCTTGATTTTCCAGATTAGTTCATTATGGACTTCCCACTATAAAATACAAGGGTCTGACTCTTGTTCACTCCCTCTACTACTCCTTCCCACAACACTTGCCTTCCCCCAACACTTGCCTTCCCCCATGCTCTGAAAGTAGCTATATAGTAATTTTTATTAGATCAACATTCAGTGTATGTCTTATTGTGACTATATAAATGCTAAACCATGTAGTATACCATCAACATTTTTTACAGCTTGTGCAACTCACCACCTCATCTCCTGAATAATTATTTATATTTTTGTTTGTATAATTTTCTGTGTAACTATCACTAATTCAATACTAAAATTCACCCCCCTGCCCAGTTGTATAAATTTCCTCTCAACGCACTCAAACACTTGAATAATGCAAGCAGAAGGCTTTGCTAGAGTCTTCTGACCTACTCCAGTCTGGAGTGGTTGTTGTGTGGGATCACGTACAGCTATCATTTTGGAGTCTCCCTTCACAATAGTCCTGGGAATGCCCTTTGCCTCTCTAATGCCAGGTCCCCTGTTTATTGAATTCCATGTCCATCTTTTTCTTGGTTACCTTGTTCTTTTGATGACACACATCTTCTAGTAGACTCCTTATAAGTGGTGCAGAGAATACAAGTTATCTGATATATTGCATATCTGAGAATATCTTTACACTCACACTTAATTAACAATTTGGCTTGAAATAGTTAGAACTATATATTTTTTAGAATATTGAAGCTATTGTTCTATTGTCTTATATTTTCCAATGTAGGTTTTACAGAGGTGCTCTTCATTACTCTTCAAATGGATTCTTTACTCTTTAATTATTGGACTTTCTCCCTCTCTCTCTCCTTCCTTCTCTCTCTCCTTCCTTCAGCTTGTCATATCTTCTCTCTATCCCCAGTTCTCTGAATTTCCATCATGATGTGGCAGTGTGGATTTAACTTCATCCATTTTGCTGGTCCTTTGGTCAGCTCTTCTAATTCACAAGCTAATGTCTTTCAACTCTGGGAAACTCTCTTGAACTAATTTAGTTCTTTCCTTGTTTTTCTTTCTCTAGAACTCTTATTATTCAGATATTGAACTTCTTAGGATGATCCTGTAATTCTTCTATTTTTCTTTCTGAATTTTCCATTCCTGTTTGTTGCCTTGCTTTCTGGGAGATTTCCTTATCATTATAGTGAATCAAGAACATGCATTAGAAATAAGAAACACTGAATACCAATGTCTAAGCATACATTTCAAGATGTAAAAACACGAAATTAAGTCAAAGAGAGTAAGAGGAACGAAATGGCAGAGTTAAGAGAAGAGATTGAAGTGGAAAGCAAACATTTATAAGAGAGATCACAAAGTCCAAAGCAGGTTCTTTGAGGGAGAAGCTATAATATTGGCAAACCCCTTGGAATACTTAACAAAAAAAAGACAGAGAGAAAACACAAACAACAAATGACAAGAATAAAAGATCATCACTACAGATCTTACAAAAATTAAAAAGATAATATGAGAATATTACAAACAAGTTTGAGCCAAAAAGTGTTTAGATGAAATGAATAATTTCTTGGCAAAAGAGAACTTATCAAAACTGACACAGGAAGAAACAGAAAATCTGAAGCATTATACCATTATTAAATAAGTTAATCCATCATTTAAAAAATTCCCACAAATCAGGGGCATGACTAGGTTTTGAGGAGTCTGATATTTATACAACTTTGAAGACCCTGTTGAAAAAAAATACAAAATTACAAGTGAAAATGAATATTTCTTTGGATGAGAAAACAAGTTGCAACAAAATATAGGTATAAAAAACTATCCAATATCAAAATATAACCAAATCCAAAAAAACCCAATATGGTACTTTTATTAATTAGATGCCTGATACACTTCTTATATTTTCTTTTATATCATTTGTCTGTAAAGATTTTGGTCATCTTTATATATAACGATAACTTAGTAATATCATTTTCTGTAGTGAGAATAAGATAATTCAAATCTTTCTTCTAGTTTATCAAATTATTTTATTATTGGTAGGTTAGAAAAATTTCTTTCAGATTTATAACTCATTATTGTAAGGTCATGTAAGCTTTTAGAATTGCTGTCAAGTTTGGGAGACATTTCTATCAAGCTTCTTTCATGTATGAGCTGTCAGATCTCAGGACATTATCAAGCGTATTCCTGAAGGAGAGGGTTTTTGTTTAATTACTCTGCTTACAATCTATGCATCTGATGGATGACAGGATAATTTTCCACATATCAGCTTCGAGTTCCACATTTATCACCTTTTGGTGCTAGGTGCCACAGGGTGGGACCACAGTGCAGTATGACCTTTGGTTCTGTACCTTTGTGCCAGGATACTTGTTAGGGCAAGGTAACATTTGCCTTATGGTATATCTACTTCTGACACAAAGAATATTCCAGATCAGGAATGCTTCACAAGTAAATTCTTCCAAACACTTAATGAAGAAGTGGCATCAATCTTTCACAAACCCTTCAGCAAATAGAAATAGAGGAAACACTTCCCAGCTTGTTTTATGAACCTGTTGAAATTTTCTTGCTGAAACCTAAAAAGGGCATTGCAAGGAAGAAAAATTGCAGGCAATCTCTCATGATTACAGATGTAGAATATTAAACAAAGTATTAGCAAACCAAATCTAGTAATATATAACATGAACAAGTTGGTTTTATTGCAAGAATTCTAGGTCTCAAATTAACCTTTTGAATCAATCAATGTAATTCAACACATTAACAGAATAGAGGGGAAAAATCCCATGATTGTCTCAATAGATGCATAACTGCCTTTGTTAAAATATAACATTTACTCACAATAAAAATTGTTAGCAAACTAACAAAAGAAGAAAACTTCCTTAATCTGATAAAGGTTATCTATAACTATCTCACAGCAAACTTGGTGGTGAGATCAGAAATGAGATAAGAAGCCTGCTAGTAAATTGTACTCAAGGTCCCAGACAGTGCAATAAAGCAAGAGAAAGAAATGAAATACACAAGAATTTAAAAAGAAGAAAGAAAATTTTTATTCACAGCTGACACATTTGTGTATGTAAAAACCTAAACGAATAGGCCATTAGAATTAATGAGAAAATATAGCAATGTTGCTGGATATAAGATCTACACGTAAGAGCAATTGTATTTTTACATAACATCAACAATCAATTAGACATTAAACTTTTTTAAGTTACAAATGCAAAAGAATAATCCCTTCAAATACCTGTGAGTTAAAGATGTATAAAACTTGTACAAAGAAAACTATAAAACTTTATTGAGAAATTTAAAAATGAAGAAAAGATGGAGGCATATACCATGTTCATGTATTAGAAGTCTCAATATCATGCAGGTTTGATTCCTCTCAGATTAATCTACGAACTCAATGCAATCTCATTAAAGAGTCTCTTTCAGCTCTTGTACCACTGACTGACTAGCTGGGTAAAGATGGACGTTAACTTCTGTGTCTCGGTTTCCTCATCAGTTAAATGGGCCGGTAATAAAACCTACCTCAGGGGCTGAAGCGAAGTTATCACAGAGCTGACGCAGTGGCCTTAAGGTTTCGTCGATTTGCAAAAGTAAGATATTTAAAAGCATCTTGGCAACCAAAGTCAAGATTAAGCATAAAACCTGCAAGGGTCCAGTTGTATATCCATGATACCTCCTTCTTCATAAAATGGCCTCTGAAAAGTCAACTTTTTAAAATAAGAATTTTGTTTAGTGAGTATAAAATCAAGAAAAGTATTTTAATTTGGGGAAATAGCTGCTCTCAGGTCTAGGGGAATTTGAGGAAATAGCTCTGCCATCCATGAAGTTCCACCTCTTTAGTGAGAAGGTTGCTCTCTCCTCCCAAATGCATTTTGTCTCCCTCCTAATGGTGAGCTGGTGAGTCTGGTCTGTCAACAGACTGTCTTTCCCACTGCCCACCCTTTTTTCTTTAGATGCAGTCACCTTCTTCAGAGGCACTCAAAGTCGGCACTGGTCAAAGGCACACTGTCTCTTTGGGCCTCATTATTATGATCAACATGATGCCATCTTTCAAAAAAATTGTAAATAATACTTGAAAACAAACTTCCTAACTATAATTAAAATTTCCAGGGTTTCAAGCATACATATCTTCTAGGTTAACCTGTTGGCTGACTTCAGAAAAGCTGTACCGTATTTTGTGGAAGACTGCCCACACAGGTGCTGGCTGAATGCTTCTGCATTTGCAGAGTTAGAGAATGCCAGTTCTTTGTGGGCTGTGCCAGTGGGGTGTCAGGGAATTCTGAGGAATGGCCTCATTAAATCAGCACATAATGGGAAAACACAAAATGCCTTCAGGCCCAAACAGACAATGAGACTTTGACCAGCGCAGACTTCAAGTGCCTCTGAAGAAGGTGACTGCATCTAAAGAAGAAAGGAGTGGGCAGTGGGAAAGATAGCCTGTTGACAGACCAGACTCACTAGCTCATTGGTTAAGAGAGAGAGAAAATGCATTTGGGAGGAGAGAGCAACCTTTTCACTAACAAGATGGAACTGTGGCAGGCTTACCCAAGATAATCTTCCAATCTTTAGATCAAACGATCTGGGAACTTAATTACTTCTGAAAAATCCCTTCACTTCAGTATGTAAATTGGTGTTTAACTGAATAACTGGGAGAAAACGTGAATATACCAGTGGCCCGGAATCTTGGGACATCTTAGATTCTGCTTACCAAAATGATCTAGGAAGAAATAGAGATTCTTTTATGCTAGACGTCTCGGGTGTTCAGAGAAGGAACTTATTCTGACTAGTGGATGAAAGCGAGGAGGTCCCAGGCTAGGTGCAAGTTGCATCTCAGTGGAGATCCCTGGGTGGAGACAATTCCTTCCCCAACAGCCTTACCCATCTCCTTCCCACTGATGGCAAGTTCTATGAAGAAACCCCTACCTATAATGAAAACAGCGTCTTCAAGACTTCTGAATTTGATATGCAACTTATACATCTACTGGTTGGCCCACTTTTAAGAAATAAACTTTATTATTGTAGTATTACATTTGTACAGAAAAGCAACAAGATTGTAAGTGTATAGTTCGACAAATTACCACAGAGTGGACATACCCATATAACCACACTCAGCTCAAGAGACAGAAAATTCCCAGCATCTGAAGGGCTTTCCAACATCCCCTACTGAGCTCTATGCCCTCCCACCTCCCCCAGATTAACCACTCCCCTGATTTTTAAGACCATAGGTTAGGTTTGCCTCTTTTTAAGACCTTCTTTATAGTTAGAAACTTACAATAAGTAACATTTTGTGTCTGACTTCTTCCATTTGACATTATTTTGTGAATTTCTATTGTAAGGATATGCCACCATTAATTTACCTGTTTTATTGTTGATGAGCCTTTGGGTTGATTCTAATTCTTGACTACAAATAATGGCTTCTGCGTGCCATGCACACCTGCCTGCTGTGTGTATTCCTAGAGGTGGAACTGGTTGGTTATAGATGAGGCACGAGTTCCACTTTAACACTTTCTGCCAAGGAGAATCTCCACTCTTAACTGTGTTTAAAGTCTCCCAGTTCAGAGACTCTCTCTTTACTCCAACCAGAGAATAAACTTAGAATTTCCTGCCAGATGTTGGAAGCTCAATCATGGAGCTTGTGGAGTGAAGGAAACAATCTAAGGATGCAGTTGCTTCTTAGTTATAGTTGCAATTCTTTCTCCGTGTGTTAGCCAGCCCATCTCTCTTCATCCCCTTCCAGAGGTACCTGGTGCTGTCAACTCCGGAACTTTTGAGGTTTTACCATATAAGTCAGTTTGGTTCTCAGCTATCCCTACTGTCAGTTTAGAGACACTTTCCTTGGGTCTGCTGCCTTTTCTGTCTTTCCAGTTTTCGCAATTTTGATGCTGCCATGCCCTTTCCCATTTCTTTGTCCCTATGAGGTTTATATCATTAAAACAAAATCCATTGTCTTTTGTTTTTTGTGGGGAGTTGGGAAAGTACATGTGTTCAATCTGGTCTATCTGGTACAGTAACTTTAAGTGTTCAATGCTCTTCCCAGAGTAACGAAGGTTACTTTGCATTCTGTGAAATGGCTTACAGCTTCATAAAATAAGGTTTTAGCCTGCTTCTTGTGGCTTGGAATTTGTTCCTCTCTTTTCTGTCATGGTTTTGGAGATATTTGTGCATTTTTAGCTTGCTCATAAAGTGTCACGAGGAAACATATGATCTGCAGCACCGAGTCTAATATCACGTAACTGTATGTTGATGGAACCAAGATAGTTATGAGCTGTGTCTTCCACAGTGAGAGGTTAGTGATTAAGATGCTTTGGAATTATTTAGATGTTTTCTTTCGTTTTTATGCCAGTAGTCTGAGAAATCATGTTGCTTAGATTGTAATATAAGCTATTTTGCTGGGTAGAATTGGGGCGATCAGATAACACTGGTCTGATTAGCAATGTCATCCAATTGATAGATTCACACATGGATTTCACACAGGGGATTTCCAGTAAGATGAAACTCTGAAAATTGTGCCAGATTCTTCTATGCCTAGAGGCAGAGTCACCTTGAAACAAAGTTTTGTTTATTATTTTGGAACAAATTACTTGAGGGGTCTACATTAGTTATGGCAATGTAAGGTCAATGTGTACCAATCATCCTGGAGGGAAAAATTAACAGAACCATGCGTGGCCTCCTGAGAGTGGCTCTGTAAATACCACTTGGCGTGGGAACTGGTCCTGGACAGAAGGTGGGAAAAATCTGCCCAGGAACCAAGGAACTGCTTGGAAGTAAAAAAGATCAACACCCCTTTTCTTTTTGCATTTCAACATTAGGAAAACGTCCCTCCCATTCAGGAATGGTGATGACAGACATCCTCTGGTAGGAAAGCACATCACAGGCCTTGGAGGGGAAGCTGCCATGAACGAAAGTAGAGCCTGTATTGTAACTTGAACCTAAGACTCACGGCCAAGAGCTGATCCTGGCACAGTGGGCAGACGAGGCCAACACCCCTGCAGACCAATCTCTTCAGGCATGATGGTCCTGTTTTAGGGTCAGAAGTTGAGTATGTGAATGCAAACTAAATAACCCAGGTTTTCCAGCAGCCTCTGCAAGAATCAGGACCAGCAGAGGCTTTACTGATGGAGAGAATAATTATCCTTTGGACATTGGGGTCTGGAAACATCAAAGTGTTCAATAGAACACTGTGGGACAGTAACAGACATTGTGGGAGAGTAAAAGAATCAATGACATGAGTGGACCAGCCAGACCCTTCAGTTTTTTATCTGCTTGGCATTCAGGAGGATTCATTCTTTTGAACTGACTAGGTTTGTGAGGTTCTTGAACAGTTTCAATAAGAGAACATGTTTATTGACTCCCTAAGAGTGCAAATCTGAGGCTTTCTACTAATGAGCACATGGGAATCCCTAAACAGTTAATGGAAAAAATAAGAGATATGATTGTATCTTTAGTTGATGAAGCAGGGTGTACCAATTTTTATTAATGAGCTCCCACCTTCCTTCCATATGTATGTATTGTATTATTAGTTAATCTTGAAAGTGACAATGATGGTACCCACATTATAGGATTGTTATTAGCATTAAAGAAAGCAAAGAATGCAAACATTGAACACAGTGCTTACCAGGTAGTGAATGCTAAATACATCTTTGCTGCTGCTGCTCTCCTGAGTTCCTTCTGGTAGCTGCAAAGTATTTGTAGTACCAGGGTGTAGAAAAATCATCTATGTAATTGGCTCTGTGATCATAAGCAATTTAGTCATCATTTTGGACCTTGATTTCTTGGTTTTTAAACTGGAGATAGTACGGCAATGTCACAAGCGTGCTGCAAGGATTAAACAAGATAAGGTATGGAGCCGTGGTCTAAAGTATTAAGGGTAAGGCAAATGGAACCTCTTCTGATTTTTAGCATCATTCCAAGGAAATGGACAATCTGATTTGTTAACTAAATGTTTACAGTAGCTAGTCCTGAATCTTGATCTCTGCATGGGATTTCTCTCTGAATCTTGATTTCTTGCCTTCAAAGGAGAAGAAGTCTTGAGGAGCATTCGTACTCATCTCATTTCTTGAGGAGTGTGCTATTTGCTGTCATTCTTCAAGGATTTTTGTTGCTGAATTTTCCCCATCAAGACATAAAATAGTGGCCAAAAATAACTGGTATATACTGTTTGAGTTGCTATGAGTCTGACTGACTTTCTCCCTTCTCCCGTGAATATACTCCTATCTCTTGGTGCATGAATTCTATCTCCTTGTTCAACACCAAGGAGAGTTTCACCGTCTGGAGTGGGAGGGAATAATTGGAACCAGCAGAAGGAAAGATAGTTAAAAAGAGACTCTGGGGGCCAGCCCCGTGGCCGAGAGTTTAAGCGTGTGTGCTCTGCTTTGGTGGCCCAGGGTTTCGCCGGTTCGGATCCTGGGCGTGGACATGGCACCACTCATCAGGCCATGTTGAGGCAGTGTCCCACACAACACAACCAGAAGGACTCACAACTAGAATATACAACTATGTACTGGGGCAGGGAGGGGCTTTGGGGAGAAGAAGGAAAAATAAATAAATAATAAATGAAATCTTTAAAAAAAAAGAGATTCTGACTTGATGACTCAGTGACAATCAATCGAAGAAGAACGGTCCTTGAAGGCCATTATTTCAATTCTTCGAGAGTGATGGACTAGCTCCACAGGGAAACCAGGAATGATCCCATGAAGCCAAGTCTCCAGGCAGAGTTCCACAGGGCAGAGGACCACCATAGCTCCTTTTTTTTCCTTCTTTAATTTTGGAAAAACTGGGAAGATGTGCTCGTTTTCTAGAGACAGTGGATAGATACTCTATAAGAAGCTGTGTACCCACTCTCAGAATGCTCCAGGCCACGGTGTGCTGATCTGGTCCTCACCAGATCCTCAAAGCTCCAGTCAAGAGCCTCGGCCAACACCACTGGGAAGCCAGTTGGGGAACTGGGAGGACTGGTACCCACACGAGGAGGAACCCAGCTTGGTGCCCCGGTGCTCTCTCTGCCACTCAGCTGATTATCTTTTCTTTCTCACTTGTTATCGCTCTTTCTGATCATTTTTCCCTTGCATCCGAAGGCAATTTTTTATTGTTTCTGCCACTGAAAATGATTCCCTTGCTCTTTAGAACACCAGCTTATGAGGCTGGAATGCTGGCCTCGTTCCAGGCAGTCAGTACCACCGGGTGATTCTTCTCCTCTCCTCCCTCCATCCCCGCCTCCCTTCCCTGGGCCGGCCCCATGTGCCTGGCAATTAGCAGACAGCCCATCGGTTCTTCTCTCTTTTAGCGGCTCTGTCACAAATAGAGGCTCGTTAACAGCTGCTGAATTACCCTCAAGAGACAACACACAGTCTGCAGTGAGGGTGCTGTTTTTACTGAGTCTCCAAATAGGGTTTCTAAACACAGGGTCTGATTTCCAAAATCAGGCCTCAGTGTGATGTGAGTGGAATGGGCAATGATGAGAGGCACCCACACTGAACACAGATTTCCAGTACATGTAGCAAATTAAGGCATTATTATTCTTTAACTATAGCCCTGTGCTTTTGGGTCTGGTTTATGTTTTATTCAAGATTAAATTTTACAGTGTTTGTCATCCCAGGACATAGAAAAATCATCCATCTCCTGTCTCCACACAGGACTCTAAGTTACCCCAACCACATGGGCGGGTTTAAAGGTTTAAAACTTCCTTACACTAGAAGATTCCTCATTTTCCTTTGCTTTGCCTCACAGGTTTCATCCTTTCCATGGTAATTTACTCTAGTGCAAGGTTTCTCAACTTCAACACTCTTGACAATTTACGCCAAATATATATATTCCTATTTGTGACGGTTACCCCTGGTTGAGGACTGTTGGTCTAGTGGAAGACAAAATGGGTAACGCAGAGGGACACAGAGGCTTGAGTCCAGGTCTTAGTCCAACAGCTCCTTGAGGTATTGTCTAACTCCCGTCTTTGATTCTGGAATGCGCTGTGCTCTTAGAGTCTGCTGCTGGCCAGAGCACTGGGATAATGAGGCCAAAGCCATTTGTCTAATCTGAGTGGGCAACCAAAGCTGGTCAGTTCCATGTCCCCAGACTGTGCCTCTAACCCCATGTAGCCGTAGTTTTGGAAACTCATTCTTTTGGAGGACTAAAATTATTCTTCTTACCTTCATCCTCCAACTCTCCATCACCCAGGTAGTTATTGTTAGAAATATCTCAGGTATCCTTCCGGAGTCTCTTTTCGAGTTTATCAACAAATGTGAGTATAGGTTCTTATTTCTCATCTATTTGCCAAAAAAGGGCATTTTATGTTGAGTTCTTTCTTTTCTATGAAAGAATCAGAGAGCTCTTTCCATATCAGTCTATATAACCTTTTCTCTTTTTTTGTAAACAGCTGCCTAGTATTCCACCATATAAATTCCAGCATATGAATTCCGTCATATAAATCATATAAATCTGACTTAATATGTATGTCCAGATTTTCTCTTCATTTCTGGGGTTTCTGTCTCGTTCCTTTATTCTGTCTATTCATGCAATGCTGCCTCACTATGTTACACATACACACACACATCTATATATATATATGAAACATGTTTAATATTTGGTCAGGCTGATGCCCCATCATTGCTCTTTCTTTTTCCTTGGAATTCACTGACTCTCTCATTTGTTTTTCCACTCCATTCATTTTAAAAGGGAGCAATTAATATAAGGGCATTTTCCATGCTTTAGCAGTGCCTCTGGGAGTGAGGGCTGGGCTGGGGCTCGGGCCTGTGGGCCATCATCTCCTGCAGCGTGTCCAGCCTCCGCGAAGTACTTCAAGGACACCTACTTTCCTTTCACAAAATTCCCATGCTCTTGTCCGTAGGACTTGTGGGAGTGTATGAGGTGAAAGAGCGTATAGAGTAGGCAAAGTCTGACGCTCTTATTTTATAGAAACTCGGCCAATTTGAAAAGAATGGAAACAGATGGAGTGATCAGGAGTTCTCAGGCTCATCCTTGAGTCACTGACTCTACCCTGAACACCTCGAGGCTGGACTTTCCAATGTTTCCCTTGAGGCAGAATACTCATTCCGCTGTCACTGTACTTCGTTCTTCTTGTTCCCCATATTAAACTGTCTTGCTTGAATAAAAGAAAAGACACTGAAGATGAGTGGTTCTTTCAGATCCCTGCTACGCTCAGGAAGGTGTCTAACCTAATACCCGTATTCATGGGGGGGCAATAGATCAAGGTCCCGTAGTTAAGTGGGTCCGCCCACATCGACTGTTTCCCATGAAAGATCTTGCCATTTCCTTGCCAACCTTTTGAAACTCATATTGTTGAGCTGGTCGGGCTCAGTGACTTCTGTGTACGTGCCAAAACCTGACCTCAGATGCGTCTAGTACTCCTCGGGCCCATTTTGTCAAGCTGGTACAGTCAGCTTGCACACCTTGGCACCAAAGCATAAGCACACAATTACTAATGTGAGAAAATAATGTAGCTTAAGAAACAGCAATAATTCCAATGATTCATTAGGATGATATCATTTAACTATATAGTGCCAGACACAGCCTGTATTTCTTTCTTTTTTTTTTTTTTTGAGTGAGGAAGATGGACCCTGAGCTAATATCTGCTGCCAATCCTCCTCTTTTTGCTGAGGAAGAGTGTCCCTGAGCTAACATCTGTGACAATCTTCTTCTATTTTGTACGTGAGATGCTGCCACATCATGGCTTAATGAGCGATGTGTAGGTCTGCGATCAGGATCTGAACCCACAAACCGGAGGCCACTGAAGTGGAGGGCACGAACTTAACCACTATACCACCAGGCCGGCCCCATCCTGTATTTCTTATATACTCTGTATTTGCAAACAATAATTCTGTTCTTTATTTTATAGGATTAAAGTCAAGAATTCATAAAGCGTGACACTTACCTCGAACGCTGAAGCTCACCTTGATTCATGCCAAGAGCTGTGTTTTGTCTGAATTGAAATCTAAAAAAATTGATTGACAATCACTATATTTTATTTTATTTATCTATTTATTTTCCCTAAGGAAGATCTGCCCTGAGCTAACAGTCATTCCTGTCTTCTTCTAGTTTTCAGTATGTGGGCTGCCAGCACAGCATGGCCACTAACAGAGCAGTATAGGTCCACGCCTAGGAACTGAACCCAGGCTGCCAAAGTGGAGCACCTCAAACTTAACTACGAGGCCCCCAGGGCTGGCCCGACAATCACTATATTTTCAAGACCATGAAAATATCTGCCCAAGAACGGCAGGAATTAATCCTTTACGTGTTCAATTTTTCAAGATGTTAGAACAACCAACACAACTAGCGGAACACTTTGATTTCCTTTGTCTTGGAGATAACACATTTGCTCAACCGTAAGCAGCGTCAGAGACCGTCCAGTGCTGTGAAAATGACAGCAGCAGCATGAAGCAGCTTTTGCACATTGCCGCGTGCAAATCAAGGGTGTGCCAGCCAGAAACCTATGGGAATAGGATATCTGGAGACTGTTCTGCAGCAGTAAAGATTGCCCCCAGGTCCCAAGATCAATACTATTCTCACCTGTTCGTCTTCAAACCCAGACCCAGAAAGGACAAAGGGCAGGAATGAATGGGCGTGCAGTGGGTGCAGAGGCGCAATCAGCACCATTCTGCCCTCAGTTTGTGCTGTCTGAGACATCTTGACCCCTCTGTTCCTCGGGCATCTACCTCAGCAAATAGAAGCTTTTGCTGAGTTCCTTACCATTTTGCTAACAACAGTCAGGGAGAAACGGCCTGTTGCCCCCATTAGCTTGTGAACATTGTAAGGTCAGAGACTTTCATTTTTTGCATCTTGCATCTTGCAACCCCAGGTCCCTGCCTGGCACAAAACAAACTGACAACACATTTAGAATCATCCTTGATTCTCTCACTGGTGACTCGGTTTCTCTTCACAGTGCAGGCATTGGTGTGTGGCTTCCAGCAGTTCGCAGTCCTTCCGTGGCCTAGATTTCTCCTCTAACAGTGAGGGCTCAGACTTTGTAAGTGCTGTGTAAAGCATTTTAAGCTTTCCTTGCCATGCTCTTGCCATGATTGATTTTCTTAGAATTTAAGCTTAGAGCGAAAGAAATGGGGAGAAGGATGGAGAAGAGCGGGAGGATCAACATAGGAGATTGTAGCAAGACCATTGCCCTGAAGGCTTTTGCATTCTGGGAGAGATGTCTCCTAGCAAACAGTGCAAAGTCACATGGCCCAGACACACAGCTTCTCGTGAGTGTTCTTCTTGCCGTCGTCAGGCTTAATGGATAATTACGAACTTTCACAGCCAAGTTGTTGTTCATCTAAAGTCTGAGTTCAGAAGGTAAATTTCTTACCTTTTCCTTGCTGTAGTTGGCTTTCAATATACATAAATCAGTGTTTGCATCACCACACCTGAATCCTTTCAGCTGGCCCACGATCCTGCCTGTCTCCTCTCATTTCTCAGGGGCGCTTTGGCTGCTTCATCTGCCTTCAGCTCATCCGAGCATTGCACAAGCATCATTACAGCGGCCCCTGTTGCCCACATGAGAAGGCTCTCTATGCTCTGGTTCAGCTCTCCTGCCCGACAGATGTGGCGTGAATGTGTGATGTAGACTTGTGTGAAATGCCTACGTGCTATTACTCTTGTTCAGTCTTAGTGAATAGCTGGCTTAGGTCCCAAGTTTCCCATCTATTAAAAATGAAATTGGGGGTATACTTAAGCTCCAGACCTGCTGTTTAAGCAGAATATATAACCGCCCACATAATGGGGTTTCTAGGGTGAGAAGTCGAATCTGTCCCTCATCACTGAATGTTGTCTAAAACCTGACTTCTGGAGTACTAGCCCTTCATTTTTAAGGACTAACAAACTGCAAGGTATGGAAAATGCAGGAAGGAAAGGAGCTAACATTTTTGAAATGTTATGTGTTCATCATTCTTTCGGGCAGAATCACTTAGCATTTTATTATTTGTTTAATTTACACAAGAAAACTGTGAAATATATATTATTATACCCATTTCATGGATGAAGAAATTGAGGTTTAGCAGGAGCCTCAGGTCACACAGCTAATAAGCGTGGAAGCACCACCAGCACACAGTCAGTACTTGGGGAAAACAGGATTTGAACTCTTCTCTGCCAGACTTCAGATTACTTGCTCTTTCCATCATATGCCGGGAGGAATCTCAGAGTAGTCTTCCCAGTTAGGGAATAGCATCTCTGGGGAGGAGAGGCCACTGGCAAAGGGAAAGTGACAAGAGCAAGAGGACTGAGTTTGCAGGGTGTCATTGGCTGCTCATTGATACTTTTGCTTGGAGGTGGCTCTGCGGGTGGTGGCTGCAGAGTGGGTCTCTCTGGGGACGCCAGTGGAAGCAGGTCATACAAATATATAATCAGAGAGCACAAGAGCTGTAGGGGACGCTGGAGACTACCTGGTCCAGTTCCCTTCCCCGACTGCAGGTGAAGAAACGGAGGACGGGAAGACAGAGCGGTTAGCGGCAGAGCTGAGTCTGGTTTTGTACTTCAATCTCCCAGCTTCCTCAGCTTCTCAAACTCTCCCTCTTCTTGAACCGCCATCTTGGGTTATTACTCTTGATCCACACTTCAAAATCCATCACTTAATAATGTGCCAGCTTCCTACAACTATAGACATGAACGATGAACAGTCTTGTACTTATTTATTTATACCTTCCGGATGACTCAGACTGCTTTACCCAGGGGCACCTTAATAGATGCACAAACTACTCATAATGTGCACTGTAATGTTCACCTCCACCTCATCATACATCGACCACAATTGTCCATGTCACAGTACCAGTAGGGACATTAGCACCACTTCATTGCACACGCGCAACTCACAGCGGCTCCACATTCCTGCTCAGCCTTCCTTTACGTGTTTCTTAAAATTCTAAGGGAATGTTTTCATTACTCCAAAGTGAACAGGATAGAACCAAGCTCCAGCTTAGGGAGTTAATTATAGCTTTTAATTTCAAATTTACCTCTTCATAAGGTCACTCACTGACTAAGGAACAGTCTTACCCGAAGTTGCCTGCGGCTCACATTTCCTCGCGGCTTTCCAGGGCTCTGCTGACTCATAAGGTAAAATCACTTCGTCTTCCAGGGCCTCAGGTTTCTCCTGTGTAAACTGGAGTGGCTAATGCAGACCAGCTTTGAGCTTTTTTTGTGACAAGCAGTGAAAAACGATAGCAAGCTGAATCGTAGCTTTCTTGTACTCAAAGGATAAAACTGTTCCGAAAAGTTTAAGTGACTGTTCAGCCCAATCAATCAATAGCTCCTTTGGTTCAACATTCCCTATATTTTTGTTTTATAATTCTATCACATAATTTAATAGAAGAGGGGAAATTAACTTGTGACTTCTTAAAAGACACAAAGAAAAAAAAGTTAATGTCTTACGTTGAGTTCTGACCTGATGAGAGTCACATTACGTAAAAGTAGATCAGAAAAATGATCGGCATTCTCACATTTTGCAGGGCCATCAGAATCTGTAAGAAAAAGAAAGGGAGATCAAATTATTATGCTGGGATCAAGAGACACTTGAACAGTGGATATGACAAAACTTCATTTCTCTCTGCACCTCTTCTCTATTATTTCTAAGATACACTGCATTTGTTGTTGTTGTTAATTTTTGTTCCCGTGAAGGAAAACTGTCATAATCTAGCTGTGCTGTGTATGGACAAGATGTTTCATATTAGATTTGAAAGCCTGAATAAATGTTTTAAAACACCTTCTCCTTTGCTGAATCATATTCACAGGGATTAAAGATGTTTTGTGTTCAAAATAATTCCTCCTGGAAGTATTTACACACCATAGTCGTGTCCTTCTGGTGTCACTCAATGTCTGTGCTGCCTCCATGACATTTTTGGGGATCCATTCTTGCCATCTACTCAGTGGTTGAATGGGGGTCCTTGGGGAATTTTCTTCCTCTATAAAATGGATACTCAAAAAGGCTTAATGATTAAATTAATGAATTAGTGAGTGGGTAGATGGATGGTAGCAGACCAGAAATATGTAATTGGCCATAAGAGGCCAGCGTTGGGCATGTGAAAACTAAAGGTGCTTCTAGTGTAGCCAGAAAGATCATAGCGGGCATGATTGAAGTGCCTGAATGCAGCACTTCTCACACTTAAATGTATATATGGACCCCCCCCGGGGAGCTTGTTTAAATACAGAGTCTGATTCAGGACATCTGGGTTGGGGCCTGGGATTCCGCGTTTCTAACAACCTCCAAGGTGAAGCTGGTGCTGCTGACCCACAGTCTGAGTAGCAGGACCTTCCAGGGCCTGTCTTCGAGAAGCAGATCGCAATATGATGGGACGGCATTGAGAACAGCTGAAACCGGGCACAAAGAAAGCAGGGCCCTGCATGTGGAATCGCAGTGGATTCTTGCTGTTTGTGGTAGTTACATCCTATAAAGTCACTGAGTTAGCCAACACTGAACCATTGCTCCTGGAGAAAATGCAGAGCTCAGGTCCTGTGGGCCTTTGGTTGGTCCCAGCATTTTTGCCAACCAATCAATACATAACTTTGTTTTATGTGTTTTTCTGTTCAAAGCCCCTCTATTTAATATATATTGTTGATTCATTAGCACTGAACTCATGGCCGTCAGCATTGTAAGTCATGCCTGAATGAAGATTCTCTAACACAGGCATTTTCTCTGTGAGACCCGTCACAGCCTTTTTGCCCTTAGGAACACTTCAGACAGCACCTCAGTACCATGCTCAGGGGCCATTATAAACAGCAACATCACCAACAAAAAGCACAAAAATGTGAGAAATGCAACTCTAAATACACTGCAAAAAAGACACTGTGTTCACAGTACGAGAGCTCAAAGAAGAAGGCAGAGCATCAGCATGGTTGACTTCTGCTGGGAACTTGTGGATGACACAACTCAAATGTTTTCCCTCCCTGCACATACCTGTTACTGACCGTGAAAATGTCAGGAGTATTGATTTTGGGGTTACAAATAAATTTTAGTGAGTAGGTGAAGTCACAAATATGGAATCTGTGAATGATGAGCACTGCCTGTATGATATTCAGATGTGAGATGAGGCAGAAATGACATAATAATTGCTGCCACTTAAGCAGAAAACTTCAGGAGGCTATGCTGAAAGAATTGGATTCTTCTGGGAAACGACAATGAGAATCTGAGAGTCCCACTGGCCAGCAGGGAGGGACCACTGTGAAATCCCCAAAGAGTGCAAAGCTTGTTAGTCTCAAGACAATGCTACAGGTCCAGCACTAGCCACATTTGAGACTTCTCTGGGGAAATGAAGGCACTGCAATTAGACAAGACCAATTGGCGTTCCCATGTGGTCCCCAGTTATCTAAGCGTCTCCCAGTCAACGTTTCTCAAAACTTTCCCACCAAAGTTCCTCTAATAGAAGAAGAGAGTCAAAAACGTGTTTTCAAGAGCCTGTCTTGGCAAGGTCCAATGTTGTATTTTATTCCATAAAATATCTGGGTTTGTTTTAATATAAAAGTATTCTGTATTATTTACCACCAGATAAACTGGCCTTTCATCAAGAGGGACCTCACGCCTTCTCAACCTCCTGGCACACATCACTGCCCGGGGGCTCCTTCACTCAGCCTGCATGCTGGTCATCAAGATCAGTGGTTGACAAACTACTGCCCGTGAGCCAAGTCTGACCCATGACCTGTTTCTGGAAATACAAGTTCCATTGGAACACAGCCATGCCCATTTCTTTAGTATTGTTTGTGACTGCTTTCACACAGCAAAGGCAGAGTTGATAGTTGCAACAGAGGCTACAAGGCCCACAAAGACAAAGATATTTGCTATCTGGTTCATTAGGGAAAAAGTTTGCCCACCTCTGCTTTAAACTATTGTGTTGCTTTTTCTTAATAATTGATGTTATTACTTTTCCAGCTTTGTGTATAAAAGGGCCCTTTAGATGTTAAAAACCAGGCAAGCCTGAATTCGTTAGATCCAGCTGGTTATCAGCTCAGATATTGATTTCTATGGAGTGAGCCAGATCTTCAATTAGACAGACTCACGTAACTCCAGTGGAACCAAACAGGGACTGGACTGTGAACCAGCTTTACCAGCCTGAGCCAAGCCTCTCCCTCCCAACTGGGAGAGCCAAGGGTGTTTCATGTCATATAAATGCGAATGCTTCCTTGTGTAGGCGATTCTGTAATGGGTGGTGGACAGGAGGAAATTTAGTGTTTAGACTCCATAGTACTGATTAAAAGAAGGAATTTAAACACGAAGGGAGGAGAGGGCACACGGAAAAGGAAGAAGCATCCACGCGCAGGGCAATGGGAGGGGTTTGGCATCCTGCAGCCGAGAGCCCAGGCAGTCAAGAGTAGAAGTAGCTAGGGCAGAGTTCAAGCGAAGCTTTGAGAAAATGCTGAGCATTTAATCTGGGATAAATGTGACTGACAAATCCAAAGGACAGGCATTGCACTAAAAATAGCAGATAAGCCAAGAGAAAGGAAACACAGATTTGAAACAGAGCAAGAGGAAGGGCGACAGCAAAGCCAGAAAACATCTACAAGTTTGTACCACAAAAAGAGGGAAACTAGTTTGTCTTCAATGGCTTTTGGGTGAGTGTTCAGAGTTTGGGCAACTTGAATCAGTTGGAAGAAATTGAAAGTGTTGACGATGGCCATCCACTCAATAAAAAGAGTTTTCAGAATGCTCCTGGATTTTTTTTCCCCGAGATTCAGGACAAGACTTAGAGAACCACACAGAAAGGATCTTGATTCCTCAGGGATTGGGAGGTGCATAGTCCCAGGAATTGGGGAGAGAAAAAGCAGCATGGAATTTGTAAGATAAGGCACATTTCTTGGAGCAAAGGTTGAAAACTTGCTCCAGGAAGGGCTTGGTTAAAGGAACATGGAGAGAGATTCAAACCTGGGGAAGTCTCAAAGATTTTTTTTCTTAAATTGGACAATATGGTGTCTGTAATTATATTATATGTGTAAAATCTGATTGGCTTTATATAGTATCTATGCCAAGAACTTTTACATCTGAGTAAATACACCAAATAGGTGTTCCTCCCTCCTGCACCCTGCAAATAAAGCGACAGGCAAGTTATCGCTGTTGCATACGCGCTGTTAACTAGAGGTACAGAAATACAAAAGGACAGGATTTCTTTTGCACAAGGAAACATGTCATTTCCCTTGCTTCCCACTGGCAGCCATGTTGATGGATGGAATCAGCCTCAGGATGAAGACGACCCAGAGGATAACTAAGTGGTGACATTAAACAAAGCAGTTCTTGCTGGCACGGTGGAGCCACTGGTATACTCTGTGCTGGACCTCCAATTAGATAATAGACTACAGTTCTTTTTGGTTTAGGTCATTTTGAGTTGGAATTTCTATTGCTTCCAGCCAAAATCATACTGATATATACAGACATGTGCCAGGTTGCTGAGTGTCCAGATGCTGAGGCTGCCCTGGTGAATATGAGCTTGACAAGGGCTCATTGGGAGGGCAAACAAAAAAACCAGATGGTCTTGGTTGAATAATCTATGATGGCTATTAGACCCCAAAATTCGGATCATCTTGTTGATGCCACTCTTGATGGATTAATTTGAATTTAGGGAGGGGGATGGATTCTGTGGGAGCAATACACACAGTAGGAGTCAAGGTTCCTAAAGGTGAAGGGAGATACACATGGTAAAGATTGGGGGGACATTGGTGATAGGGGCACGTACTGGCAAGGGAGACCCAAGGGAAATGGAGGGGTGTTTCCACAAGGGAATTCCTTTGAAGGAAACTCAGAAGGAATATCCGAGAATGTGGATGGAATCCAGGAGAACATGGAATCAAAGAAGCCAAGAAAAGAATATTTAAAGGAGGCAATGGTCAAATGTGTCAAAAGGAGCCAAGAGATCAAGAAAGATGCGAACTGTCAACTCGCCACTGGCTTTGATAACAAAGAGGACTTAGGGTGAAGATGACCCAGAAATAACCAAGTGGTGAGCCTGAACGGGAATCAGAAAGAAAGCAGTTTCTGGTTAGAGAGAGGGTGGGTGTCAGAAGGGAGTGAGTTGAGCGGGGAAAGGAGGTAAAGAAGTGGAATCAGGGAGTAGGTTATTTTTTCAAGCAGCTTAGTGGGGAAGGAATAGAAAGATGTGGAAGGCTGTGTACATTTGGTGGTGGTGGAGAGAGACTTGAACGTTTCACAGGAAATTCTGTTGGGTGCTCCTGATTGAGACCCTCTAATATAGAGGAATGACTGAGTTCCTTTAGCCGTGACTGTAGGCCTGTATCATTCAAGCATTTGGAAGGGCCTGCTGTAAAAGGTCCACCCTGTGAGTCACACGCTGAATGATGGCGATTAAACAGATGGCTTAGGGTTTGCCAAACATATCATCGATTTGTTGAGTTTGGTTGTAAACGTCATGGCTTTTCGTTCCTTGTGTAGGATTGTTGTTTTAAGTACCTTTTTCAGCTGGGTGTGCTTGCTCCATGGCTTTAAATCTATTTCAGAGCTTATTTAGCAAAATTTTAAACACTTGTTCTTAATTATAAACGTTGTATATATAAGTGATGGGGAAATCCCTCTGGTTCCACTACACGGAGAGAAAACTTCTCTAAACATTTTGGTCTATTTCCTTTCAGTCTGCTTGCAGTTCACGTATTTATTAGCACCTCCCATGGGCCGGTACTTCACTAGGCCTGGGTGCTCTCAGGAGGATGAATAAATGTGAGGTTTAGACCCTTTCTCCGAGAGCTGACAACATATATGAAAAGAGAGTGCATAGAGAAGCGAGCAGTCATTCAGCAAGGTGGACTATGGGTCAGGACCAAGACTGGGGTGAGGTGAGTGAGGCCACATCATGAAAGTCCTGGAACAAATTGTGTTTATTTAAAATTTTGATATTTTGTTCATTTGGATTTTTAGTACTAATTTTGATCCTTTAAAAAATATCCCATTAAAATATTCCATATCTTGATTACTGAGTTTTTGAGTGCCCTTAAATTTGTACCCAAGGTAAATGCCTCCCTTCTCACCCTGGTCCTGGCCTGGTGATGGGCTTTGGATTCAGACAGATGTTGGTTCTCACCCATCTCTCCCACCTACTAGAAGTGTGACTTGAGCAAGTCACCTGACCCCGTCAGCTCAGCAGTTTCATTAGCAGGGTGGAGATAGTCCACCTAAGTGAGCTAGTACAGGAAAAGTGCTTAGTTTAGGGATAGCAAATATTCAATAAATAGAATATTGTTCCAAAACAAAAGTGAGCAATCTAGATAATTACCTGACAATAGCGCTGTTCTAGAGAAATTTGAATCAAATCATATATGTGATTTTAAGATTTCTAACAGTCACTTTTAAAAAAGTGAAAAGCAAAAGGTGAAAATTTTAATAACATTACATAACTCAATATACCCAAAATATTATTACTTCAACATGAAATTAATATAAAAATTCTTAATGGGATATTCTACATTTTTTTAATGCTAAGTCTGGGAAGTTGCATCCATATTTTATACTTAGAGGATGCCTCGGTTTGGACAAGCCACATCTCAAGAGCTCAGTGCCACCCCACGCTGGCAGCTACCATATTGGACAGCACAGATACAGACATTCTCAGAAGATTGATGGAGGCGAGAGCCCTTGGGACAGAAATGGGGAAGAAGGAATGCATTTTCTAATGCTTTTCATAGGCGAACTTTGGAAAGAGCACAAGCTCCAATTCCAGGGCACTTCTACTGTCCTTGGAGTAGCTCTCATGTGGTCCTTGATATATGAAAGGCTGTGAATGTTTGGCAACACGACTACAAAAAAATACTCATTAGGAAGAGTACATTGCTTCCTTTTCCATTTCTACCAGTTCATCAAACACTATTTGCTTCTTCTCTTATTCCCTCACTATTGCATTCTAAGAACATCTTAATATTACCTACAAGCACTGTGGCCATGGATTTGAAATACTTTGAGTTTTAAATTCGTCTGTTCCTCGCTCTGAAGGTTGATGAACATTTGAAAGCATATCACTTAGAGATTTTACAAGTATTTTGAAGTCTCAAAGAATTCAAATATAAAGGGAAAAAAACCCAACTAAACTAAAAATTGGCAAGGAATTATAATTTCAAGGAAAGTCTTGTTTAGAGCCAAATTCCTAAAAAGAGACACTGGGCGTGTGGTGGTATGTTTCTTACTAAAAAGACGAGAATCTGTGTTTCCTAAATTCACTTAATTCACTGTGTCAGGAAAAAAAAGAAAATATTCCCAAGGAATATGTGAAATATCCTTCAGTGGCGTATCATTAGGAACATATTTTAAGGCATTAACTCCAAGTCCCTTTGCTTCCTGGCCCCCTGGGCCCCCAGAGGGAGACTCACCTTCTTCATCATGCGCACGCCACCTTCTGTCAGCAACGAGTGCAGGCCAGGGGCTGCATTGCCAGCAAAAAAGCAGCCAGACTCATCAGGAACATGAAAGAAATTGCTGCTTTTTTTTGCACTCATAGTTTATTTGTGGCATTTAACATTTTGCTTCAACTCAAGATACGCTTTTGGAGGGCATGAACTGACTCATTCTGGAAATGGTGGGGATGAAATTTCCTTACCTAAAAAGCGCCTTCCCTGTGACCTACATATTTTTAAGGTAAATGCTGAATGATTCACGATGCACTAAGAAAAAGTCTTTCTTCCTCCAACTCCACCCTCCTGGATTGGAAATGAGCGTGCCAAAACTCACACAGAAATCATCTCTGGAGGTTTTCCAGGTTTGAGAATATGGGAAAGGAGGCCACTTAGGAGCCTGCAGCCTCAGCACTCTGTGTGTGCCTCACGTGAGCAGCTTCAGCCTCACCTGAGAGCTCTTTAGAAAAACAGAATCTCGAGCCCCACTCAGACCCAGCAGCTCAGGACCTTCATCTTAGTGAGATCCTCTAGATGATTCTCACACACATTAATGTTTGACAAACGCCGATTTATAGAGTACAATTGTCTCCATAGTTTTATTTAAATCATCGTTAAAGGACAGCATGATAAATTGCTTCATTACTATTACCATTCTTTGAGTTAAAATACAAAGTTTCCGTATTTAACCATTTAACTAACTTTAAGATGTCCCTTAAGATAATGTATAATACCATGCTGCTATTTAAAAGTGACTGTGACTTGAATATTAATTTAAAAAATACGTTTTTATGTAATCTACAAGTACCACTGTAATCTCTATGGGTTTTCACAGTGTGGACAGCTGTTCTCAGTACAACGCCTCTGTGGATAAGGCCCGAGATGGGTATTTTTTGAAGCTCTCCTGGAGAAGCTGATATGCAGCCAGGGCTAACAGCCACTGCTTTGTCTCCAGAATACCTGATCCACAGACCTCAAGGTCTTGGTGGGATTCAGAACCAATGTGACCAGGGTCTTCTTTTTAGATGATTTTAGTTCCCATCTGTTTAAAATATGCAGCTGCCCCGTGGACTGACCCAGATGAGGGTTTCTTTCCTGCCTTTTCTTACTCTCCTTGGTTTTCAAGTTCTCAGCCGTACTCTGCCCCGGCGTCACTCATTAATCATTTCCTTGCACACTTCTGGTCTCTTTCCAGCTTTCCAGAGTCTTTCTGGTCTCCAGGAGCCTGAAAATAGCATCCCAGATGTGTCTACCTCCGTTTTCCTCCCTCCCTTCTCTGTGACAGTCTTCAGAGACAGCCCAAAATAGCACTGCCCTTTTCTCGCTGGGACTTCAACATTCTCAGGCAGTTTTGCATTTTTAAAAGGAAAAAAAAAATCTGGACTAGCTAAATTAGATTTCCAACAACTGAGATCACTGATCAATTTTCTACAAAGCCACGGATGATATTTAAAGACTAGAGATGCTGGGGGGAAGGTAGCTGAGCTCAGAAGTCTGTGAGTTTCAGCCTGCGTCTGCCCTCCAGCCCTGGGTCAATGGCTGTGAGAAGCATCTCAGGGCTGGTCTTCATGCTTGAACGTGAAACAGATGAGGCCCCTATCCTGTTGCATTTACTTTAAACCCATTTAAAAATGCTTTTTGGATGAATAACATTAAAAATCCAAAGAATGATGGCTTTAACCAAACTAAGTTAATTCTATAAAACAAATAAGAATAAGTTAACATCTTATAAGCAATTCTGGTCAGTTACTTTTCTGCATAGTTTAGAAAATATGTGTATTTCACAGCTAGAGAACCCGTTTGGATTTGAGAATATAACTGTTAGAATAACCTACATATTATATCTCTATCTGCTTGGGGTGGGGACTGTTTTGATAAGCCCTTAGGGAGTTAAGACACTTCTTAAAGAAGGAACAGAAACTGCTGTTTTCTATTTGCCATCATATGTCTAGGAATCAAGAGTGCTGGATTCCAACTTCTATTTCAAATCCCTTTCGGTCTTCTTGCCTCCAGCCCAAGCATCCCCTCACTTTGTGTTCCGGTCTGAGACATCTCTGCAGCCTGTAATCTGTTTGTCCACTTGATCAGCCTATGAGATTGGTCTTTAATAATTCATATCTGCATTGAGCCCTAAGACAGGAAGCCATTTCAAGCTGGCACAATTAGAAAACCAATTTAAAGATGGGAAGGATCATGGAATGATTGCCTTGGGTTTTCAGTTCGCTGTGAGGAGAATTGAAAGTTCAAGGTCCTGGATTCAGGCAACTTCTTCCACCAACGTTTTGGCCAGCCAAGGGACTCAAAATCAAGTAGGGCAGTATAATTCACCAGGAAGTGTACTTTTCAGGAAAGCACTTTAAAGATAAAGAGTAAAAGCAGTTTATGAGACCTTAATGACAATGTCATCATTCAAGGGCATGCTTAAAAGTTAAATTTTTACTAGAAAACTATGTAAATAAATATGAGATCCTTAAATGCTTTAAAGTGCAAATTATCAAGATTTAAAAAAAAATTTAAGTTGATGTAGGAATTTATAGATGGTATGGTAATCTAAATTGTTTTTGGAAAAAAGGTGTTACATAAGTGAATAAATATAATTTTTTTTTGCAATTCTATATACTATCAAATAGGTTATGGAGAACTCAGGAAAGCGTTTCTAGAAGAGAAATTTTCCCCTCAAAAATCCTATGCACTTTAATAGATGGTGAGTTCTCCATTACATAGTCTGCCTTTCCTGTGGACCAGCAGAGGCCAAGTTGAAATCCTGAGCTGAATTCCTCATTGCCAACCCATATTCAACCCACTTCCAGCTGTCTTTTCTATCTCACCCAGCTGGGATGTGCCCAAGGGAAATAGCTTGGCTTCAATGCCAACCAAGACAAGTCTGCTGATGAAAACAACCAACAAACGATTGCCACAGGTACCCTCATTTCCCTTGATTAGGGCAATCACAGGGAAGAATCAAGGGGTTCGCTAACAATCATGGTGGGATTGGCTCCAGCGCCAATGACATGCGTTACTTTGAGTCTGGATACCCCTGCACCACCTGGCTGGCACACATGCGTGTGTGCGCGCACAAACACACACACACACACACACACACACGTGCCATGTGGTGGCTGGTAGGCGAGTTTGGGACTGCCCAGGTACAAGTTCCCTGTGCTGGTGCTCCTCCCACTACTGGCCCCGTGTGTACCCTCCCTAAGCATCAGGGGATGCATCCTGCCATCCCCTGGGCTACAGCCAGGCCAGAACCGGCCTCCAGTTGCCTCACTGGAAGTCTAGGAGCTTTCTGCCCAAAAGAAAAAGAGATTCTACTTCCAAATGGATTGTTTCATGTTCAGCCCTAGGTAGAGTGGCCTGTAAGGAATGACCGTTCTTCAGTCTTTCTGGAGTATTTTGTGCTTTCCTAGCTCCCTTTAGCCCTGTAGTTTGAAATGTAGGGAGCTTTTAAAAATCTACTTAGACACAGGCCTGAAATTTTAATTGAATTGGTCTAGGGTTGAGGCCCAGGCTAAGTGTCTTTGAAAAGCTCCCAGGGGATTTTAATGTGCAGCTAGAGCTTAGCTTGTAAAGGGCCCCTTCCAGCATTTCTGGGAATCCTGGAAGACATCACAAGCGTGCTCAGGATTAAGACTGCTCGGTCACCAGTGGGCTCTGTTCTTTTTTCCTTCCTTTTCTGGTTGTGTCCCCTCCTGTTGGGCACCTGTCTCTACAACCAGGCATGTCTGTCTCTGTCCAGACCAGCACCGCCTCCACAGCCTTGCTGCTCAGCCCAGGAAACACTACGGAGTCGACAAGGTATCATTTTCAGGATCAGGGCCGCTAGGCCTCAAAAGTAATAATAATAAACACTTACTCCTCTTCCTATGTGCAGAACTGTTCTGGGCACTTTACATATATTACGTCATTTAATCCTCACAACAACCTTAGGAAGCAGGAGTATTGTTATCCCAACTCACAGATGAGGAGACTGAGGCCCAGAGAGCTCAGGTAATATGGTAGGCGAATCCTAAAGAGCAGCCCCCAAGATTCCCCCCTCAGGTTATTCAGTCAAACTCTGATATAGAGACCGCCCTGATGGATGCTACAGATGTACTCAAAGTTCCAAGTCAATTTCCCTCAAGATTCCGAGACAACCAGGTAGGTCTGATCCAATGGAGTGAGCTCTTAAAAGCAGAGAGTTTTCTCCAGTTGGCAGCAGAAGGGAAAGTCCGTGAGATTTTAAGCATGAGAGGGAGTCAACTTTCTATTGCTGGCTTTGAATGTGGAGGGGTGTGTGTGACAAAAAATGCAGGTGGGCTCTGAGAAAAGACGGTAGTCCGAGGTGGACAGCAATGAAATGAGAGCTCAGACATACAGCAGCAAGGCACAGGATTCTGCCAAAAACATGCACGAACTCGGAAGTGAATGCTTTCCCAGAGCCTCTGGATGAAGACCCAGCCCACCTGACACCTTGACTTTAGCCCTGTGAGACCTCAGAGAGCAGAGAGCCAGGCACACCCTGCTGGGCTTCTGAGCTACAGAACCGTGAGCTAACAAACGGGCGTTGTGTTAAGGCACTAAATGTATGGTAATTTGTTACACAGTAAGAGAAAACTAAGACTGGCAACTTGCCCAAAGTGAGTTAGACAGTAAGCAATAAAGCCAAGATTTAAACCCAAGAAATATGGGTCAACAGCTCTTTCAGATTACTTTAAATTCCCACTCTCAATGCATCCAAGATGCGTTGAATGATAAACACATACTGTGCCCTCCCACTTGCGACCTCTTGACTGAGGCTTTGTAATTAGGCCAAATGTGTTGATCTGACTGTCTTTTCCCTTCTGAAGAGGTCTCCCAGCAGGCTGCTGAACTCCCTAGGGAAAACCTTTGGTAGGTTAGCATCATGTTCCCCAGGATTGACCCACTTGGGCTTAGGTTGGGACATGACATTCTGTCCACACACACGCATAGTTCTCTTTGTTGAGAATATTTAGCGCTTAATGCCTAAGAGGGCCAAAGCTATTTATGACAGGACCCACTCATTGTCCATGCTTAGCCTGCATTTTGATATTCAGATATAGGATGCATTTCTTTGAACTCTCTAATACTTCACTGTGCCCATATCACTGAGATATTTACATTTCTTTCTTTCTCCTGGAACAGATACCAAGAATTCACTGGTCGGTGTGTAATAGCTTTTCTTTCCATAGCTCTAAAAGTTTTTGTTTACTGAATGGTAGTACCAGGTAGTACGCTAACTGCTTTGCAAATAATGTCTCATTTAATCCTACCAATAATTCTCTGATGTAGGCATCATTATTTCCATCTTACAGATGAGGCAACTGGAGTGCAGAATCACGAAGGAAGCATCTCTCCGAGGCACACAGCTGACAAGGAGGGGAGCTAGGGTTCTGCACCGGGCTCTCTGACTTCAAAGACCCTTGTTAAAATAAAATGCCTGCTACTTTACTCATCTTCAGAGCACCCCTGGAATCTCAGACCCACCCAAGCCTTAGACCCACAAGGCTTCAATATAGCTCAACTACATGGCTCAAAGCCCCTTACAAAGTCAATTTTCAGGCAAATTCAATATTAGCCTGCTGTGCGATCTATCGGATGCCTACACATCTGGTCGTATCATCAATATGAAAACAACTTCACTCATCGATGCTGGCGTACATGTGGTCTCACTGACTTAAAGTTAATTCAAAATCCTGAGATTAAAAAATCTTTACGCAATGATCGCACCAATTAGTTCATTTACAACGTCACAATGATTCTTTGAGATGCCTTCTACAAATTTCTCGTGTTTTCTGGTATGGAAAATGTTTACTGTATGCATACGTAAGAGGTTTCTTGTCGTTATTAAGAAACTGTTTACGGACAGAGTTTCTGGATGCTACAGTAATTCAGGCAATAGCAATGACTGTTTCCTGATGTCCGTGAACCTGCCAATTAAGAAATTTTCAGATTAAAATCTAGTTCATTCCTTTATTTGCAAGGAAAATCTTGGTACATGAAGTGATCACATTTTTCTTTTTCACCGTAGCCTAAAGTTTGTGAATTTTTAACACAAAAATGAAGGGGAAATGAGTAGCCAGAATAGGGACATCATGGGTGGTTATCCCAAATGACAGTGGGTGGCTATCCTAGACCCTGGTGGTCATAAATCCTCTGTAGGAGGCTGGTCTGACCCGGCCTCAATTTTCCAGGTAACTCCCTTTTTGTTTTTCCTGTAGAGCCCTTTCTGGCCAATATAACGCCAAGATGATCCTATTATTGCAGAAATCATTGGTGCGGTGGTATCCAGCACGCCCTTGGCTGTGATCATCTGTCCACCAAAAGCCTTTGGACTTTAGAAAGTTGCAAAATACAAATGCTAGCCTCCCAAAGGCTGGGAGGACGTCTCATTCAGGATGTGCCCCGGCACCCATCACACAAAAGTGCTCGATGCAGTCAAGCATTACTTAAGGAAGCAATAAAGGAAGGAATGGCTTTTCATCCTCCAATGGAGCCCAGAGTCAATGAGCAGCCTTGGAAAGGGAATCACCAAAATATCCCTTTTTCAGTTTCTTTGGGAGATTGTTAATCAGGACTTTTGTCTTTAAGAAATCAAACAAGTATAAGCTTTCTCAAGGTGTGAAGTACAGGCATTAAACAATGTCAGATACCTCCCTTATCATATGAGAATGTGTATTTTACCAGGAGGTATCATCATTCATCCACTTATTCACAGATTCCACCAGGCCATGAGTAAGGCTATTGATTTCCTCCTGAAGTCCCAGTGCTCAGTAAATTTATCCCTTTGACACATGTTCGCTGAGTTCCAGGCACCGCGGTAAGCCAAATATTTACTCGGGTGAAGCTGCCAATGATCAAAACGTTGTTCATTTGTTTTCAGGGCCTGAAGCATGTTAATCATATAATACCTTTCACTCACGGAGCCAGTGCAAAACCTTGTCTAATCTAATCCTCAGAGGAACAGGGAGCCATTATGATACCTGTGCAGGGAGCGCACCTCACAGGAGCTCGATACGTCCGTGAAGGGATTATTATTAACCACGTTTGACAGACGAAGACATGGAGACTTGAAGAAGTGAACGATGTTCACAAGGTCAACATTCTAAGTGTAAGAACCCAGGTTCTCCACCTCTCATCCCTGGTTCAGTTTTGTTTTGTTTTTTAATTCAACACACTAATATCTTCACCGGTGACAAGTCATCACCTCAGAGGAGAGCTTGGTATTTTGGAAACACTCAAAATTCACTGAGAGCCAGTTATTACAAATAAGGTAGGCAACCTAACTGGATAACAGCAAGGAGTTTGTATTGTTTTCTTTTTAATAAAATTGAGGCATTGACAGTCAGATAATGAACCATATTTTCTTGGATGGCTTATGCAGTGGATCTGTGGATAATTCTGGGAAACTAGTTCCAAATTTTTGTGAACAGTGTCAGCTGCTCTAAAAAAGAGGCACATGTGTTTCTATAGGACTGCTTTTGGAGGAATGGGATGGTTTTTGTTTTTTTTTTTTTGAGGAAGATTAGCCCTGAGCTAACATCTGCCGCCAATCCATCTCTTTTTGCTGAGGAAGACTGGCCCTGAGCTAACATCTGTGTCCATCTTCCTCTACTTTATATGTGGGACGCCTGCCACAGCATGGCTTGCCAAGTGGTGCCATGTCCACACCCGGGATCTGAACTGGTGAACCCCGGGCCACCACAGCGGAATGTGTGAACTTAACTGCTGCACCACTGGGCCAGCCCCAGGAGTGGGATGTTTTTATAGGATGTAGAGGAGTTCACAATTACTTCCAGGAGTCTTGGTTCTGTGGTCCAGGCTGTATCTTTCCTTGGGCATACACAGCACTAATTGCATTTGTTGTTTACTTCTAAGACAGACAATGGAGTATGGGAACTGAGGTTTAGTGACCACACAAGCAATAATAATTTATATAATAAATATATAAATATAAATAAAGTAAATATGTATTTTTAAAAATATATATACATATACATAAACCAACCAAACACAGCTTATAATCAAACAAATCTAGACGCAGTCAAGAACAGGGAATAAGGGTGGCAACTTATACCAAGAGAACTCTGCCCAGGCAATCCCTTTCGGGATTGTACCATACGCGGGGGAGTGAGGCAGCTTAGATGAGCCGTAGGTAATTCTAAATAGAAGCCTCTCCAGCTTCTTTAAAGACCTTAAAGCAAATGGAGTAAGCAGCTCAGGCAGAAACCCTTGGCTGTGGTTCCCTGTTAAGGGTCGCAGCCCCTCTGGCCTGTCTGTGATGAGGTCAAGGAGAGAACATTACATCAACAAAGCCGGGGGGGTTTGGGCGTACACATCTCTGTAGTGCTGGCTGATCAGGCTGAACCATTTCACCCTCCAGGGTAAACACAATATGCGGAGTGTGGTTGCAGAGCAGAGGAAAGCTCAGATTTACAGCCTTTTATCTCTTAATTTTAACTTTGATGCCTATGGCTGAAATCTGATGTACTCTCAAGGTTTCTTCCTCCCATAGCTATCAAATAACAGCAAGCAATCTACAACGCCTGGGCATTTTGCAGGAGGAAGGAAATATCTTCTGGAAATATCAAGAGTAACCTTCGACTCTCCGTGCGCTGGTGTTCACTTGTTTTTTCTCAGGTCGTACAGCAGGAAACTCTGTAAGGTGAGCCTACACATTGCAATGAGGTTGTTAGAGGTTACATGGAGAGCGGGCCGAGTGCCAGATAAATCCCTGGGCCAGGTTTTATCATCCGTGACCTGAGAAACTCAGCTAAGGAAACAAGCATTTCTAAACATCAGGGCTGCTGCTGAAGGAAATGTGTGAATAAAACCAAGCTAGATAAATAAACAGTAATGGCTATCACCTGGCAGAACAAAATTGGTAAAGCTGCAACCATTGGAACAAAGCAGTTATTGAATGTTAGGCTGGAGCTAGCCAACCAACAATGGAGGCATACTTACCCGAGAGCACCCCTGGAAGAGTTAATCTGGAGAACTGTTGGAAGCCAAAAATCTTGAAAGGCCCAGATTAACTCCATAAGAACCAGAGAAGATGACATCGCTTTCAAAAAGGTTTTCCCTCTTCTCTCTGGAAATAGAAGATTCTAGAATCAATAGATCATTTACTCATTCTTTTCTTATTCACATCAATGACTACAAAGGGACAGGTAGGATATTCTAAACTATAAGGGAATGTTAGGATACTTCGAACTTTTTGCAGTCTCTTTCAATTAGAGTTTCACTCAACCCTCATCATGAGAAGGCCCTGACGGAGGCTGGAAGCCGGTCACCATCTGGAAGCCCGGCTGTGGCGATGTCCTTCCTCTCCTTAGCCCTGGGGTCATGTGACTTACCAGCTTGCCCATTCGGGACCACTCTTGGTGCTTCCTCAGCCACACCTGCCACACCCAGTAGAACTCCCTAGAAGAGAGGACCACCAGGGAAATGAGAGCTGGTTCCACACCACAACCACTGGCATTGCTACCGAGCCCCAACGCTCACCCTCCCTCAGAGGGAATCAATGCACCTTTCACTCGTTCCTGGCTTTACCAGTTATTACTCATGAAAAACCTCCTTTGTTAAACCAACCTGTCATCTCCAGACTGTTTGAACCCAAAACCCTCTCACTTCCTTGCCTCCCAAGCACTTTGGCTGTGCTTTTTGGAACATCATAGTCTTACGGCCTTACTTTCTCACCTTTCTCAGTCTCCCTGCCTTCCCTGAGCCCGGGCTGTTTTCAGAGGGCCCTACGCTTCCCATGACACTCACAGGAGAAGGCGCTGCTTCTTCGACCCTTCATGTAAGTAGGAGTGAGGAGTGGGGAGCATCTTCTTTGCTCGCCATACCACCTTTAGACCACTTCTTCCCACCCCCGGAGCGGCCCCCACCCCTACCCCTGGTTTAAAAAAAATATTCAGCCATAAAAAAGAAGGAAACCCCTTTGTGACAACGTGAACGGACCTCGAAGGCATTATGCTAAGTGAAATAAGTCAGAGAAGACCAATACTGTATGATCTCATTTATATGTGGAATCTAAAAGATGGAGCTCATGGATACAGAGAACAGATTATTGGTTGCTGGAGTCCCCCACCTCTGGCAAAACGAGTGAAATGGGTGAAGGTGGTCAAAAGATACAAACTCCTAGTCATCAGGTCAATAGATTCTAGAATGTACAGCATGGTGACTACAGTTAACAACACTGTATTGCATATTTGAAAGTTGCTGAGAGAGTAAATCTTAGAAGTTCTCATCACAAGAAAAAAAAATTGTAACTAAATGAGGTGATTGATGTTAACCACACTTATTGTGGTTGTCATTTCAAATATACACATGTATCAAATCATTATGTTGTGCACTTTAATACAAGTTATGTGTCAATTATACCTCAGTAAAACTGGGGGGAGATTTTTTCAATAACACACCTGAATTGAAGCTTCTAGCACTGAGCTAAAACACCCGCTCTCCTCCTCACTGTAGTCATCCACTGACCTCCCCTCACACCCCTTCACTTATTGAAGACTCTGTCTGAGAAGCGCTTCCTCTCCACTCCAACGTCAGCCAGCATCCTGGGGGCTGGAACTTTAATGTGGATATTTATCTTCCCTTCTGCCACAGCCGTCTCCTTCCACAGTCGCACCAAAGCCCTTGCCTTCGAGGTGAAACTGTACAACCTCCCAAATCACTAGTTGAAAGTCACTCTCTCCTGTCTAGAAAGCTTGCTCACTCAATCATTCACTTCTGCAATCGTTCCTTCACAGTGTTGGGTTCACTAATGCTGGGATCACCCCTCTTCCCAAAGAAGCTTCCTTTCTATCTATTTATTAATCTTCTCTGGTACTCAATCTCTTATTTAAGTGGCTCTGATTCTATAGTACGTCTATTCAATTGTTCTCTTGCAAATACCCTCCTCTCTCCTACTGCATCTACCTAGGGAAAAAACTCAAAGTCCTCTTCTCATATCACTCATCACAGTCTCTCCAAATAACATTATCCATTCCTGTGGCTTTAAATACCATCTCTATCCTGACAATCCCCAAATTTCTATCTCCACCTCCGTGCTCTCTTCTGCATTCTGAACACAAACACAGTTAACTGCCTGCTTACCATCCCTCTCTGGATATCTCACAAGCACCTCAAATGCATTATTGCCCATGTCGAACTGTCTTTCAACCCTCCTGGTCCATTAACTCAGTAATCTCGGTAAATGGCAACTCATCCTGCGTTCATTCTTGATATCCAGCCAACCACAGGTCCTGTCACTTCTGTCTCCCCAATTTCTCTCATCTGCCCTCGTCTCCCCTCCTCTGCCTGTGTCCATCTATCTCAAGCCTCCTTGATAATGGCACTAGCTTCCTCACTGCTCTGCCACAGCCCCTCTCTATACTGCTCCCAAATTTACGCTCCAAACAGCGGCCAGAGCGACCTCTTAAAAAAGTGTTGATCACGTCTCAGTCCTCCTTAGACCTCTTCAACGACTTCCCCTTGCTTTCGGCATGAAGTTAAGAATCCCTGGCATGACCCCCAGCACCAGGCACCATCTGATCCTGCTCTGTCTCCAGGCTCACCCTGCACCAACCAGGCCCCTGGGCAGCTGTTCACTTCTCAATGCACGGAGCCCACTCCGCGTCCGTGGTACTCTGCTGTGTCCTCTTGCTGCTCCTCTTTGCTTGGTTACTGCCTACTTATCCTAAGGTCTCAACCTGAACATTCTTTAGGGAAGTATTCCCTGACCTACAGAACTATTTTTCTTTGCTACATTTACAACTGAGTAAAATACTATAAATACTAAACAAAATAAAACACTGTAAAATTACAAATAAAATCAAATAACTATAAAAATACATAGTTTTGAAATTACGTGTTGAGTGTGTGTTCCCCCTGCCAGACGTAAAGTTCACGAGCTCAGAGACTGTCCTGGTCTTATTTGTCACTCTCTCCCCGGTAAGGTGACCAACCATCCTGGTTTGCCCAGAACTGATGGAGTTCCCAGCATGTGGGACTTTCAGTTTTAAAACCAGGAAAATCCTAAGCACACGGAGAGGATTGGTTTCTTTCGTCTCCTGTGCCTGGAACAATCCTCGGCACATCCTTGTAAAATGAGGGATTAAGAGGAAGAGCTTCTCTTCTGGACCGCATGAACGTGGCCTCTTCTCCTGAAATCTCCGAAGCCTTTTCTGACGGTTTCCACCCTCCCCCCACCTTTCAACCCAACTCCACGGCTAGGTTTTCCGTCTTCTGGGTTCTCATAGTGCTGTGCATGGAGCTCTTTCTCAGTACTTACGACATGGCGTTGTCCTTGTAATCTTGTGTTTATGTATCTTTCTTCCCCACTGGACTTTGAGCTCCTTGTGGGTAAAGACTGAGTTTCTAATCTTTCTATTTGCCCTACTTACCACAGCGCCTGGCACACGGTAGACACTGACGAATGCATGAGGAAGGAAGGGAGGGAGGAAAGAAAATAGAAGAAATGGAAAAAGGAGGGAGGAGGAAGGAAGGAAAAGAGAGAGAATGAGGAGAGGTGACAAGGCAGGCAGTGACCCCTCTGGTTATTATTCTAATGTATGAAGCCCTGTGTAGCCTGCTTGATGGGCCAATTGTGCCAGCGGTAGGATTTCTTCTAGTGAGAAGTGAGAAGCAATGGGATAGACTAATGGAGCGAAATTTGGGATAAATGCCTTCCTAATTTACCCCAAATAATTGCCCCCCTGCTATTCTTATAAACATTTCCAGGCCTGTTTAGAAGCAATCTTCTCTGTTCCAACACACTTAACCCTGAAAGTGATAACGTGATGATATGGGCTTGGGAATAGACATTCCTTAAATGCTAGCTCAGAGCACTTAGATATATTGCATCAGCTCCCATCACCCCTCCTGACCCAACACCCTCTTGATGAAATAACAATCTTGGATACTAATATCAATTCCTCTTTACTGGCTGTGTAACTTAAATCTGAATTACCTCCCTGGGACAAAATTAGATTTATTATCTATAAAATGAAGAGGTTGGAGTTTGTGCCTCTGAAAGTCCTATGAACCTGTGGACCTATTTTTCTTCTGTATGGTTCCCTATATCTGCCCATGTGCATACAGAATCTAATGTTAGTGTTGTGGGGCTTCCCAGGTGTATTAACTGTTGAGAGCACTCCAGAAATGGAGAGAGGAATGGAAGGAAAAGAAGGGATTCTGGAGTATGTAAGTTAACGAAGTATCTAAATAGGGACTGCTGATGGATTTTTTAGGATTCTTCCTTTGAATGAGAATCATACCAATTGTTCATCAGAGCACGTGCAGTGGGTTAGAAAGATAGAGAACGCTTATCTATTGATTGAAGCAAAAGTTCCTTTGTAGTGTAGGCGCTTGTCTCATATGCTGGGGTTTGAATGCACGTGGTCTATGTGGCTGCCTGGCTGTTGCAGGTGTCATTAATTAGACTCTTCAACTTCTCTGAAGTAAGAGGAATGTATGGATTTTTTTAAATAGTGGCAAAAGAAATCAGAAAAGGGATAGAATCAGTGAGCTCTTGAGGAAAATTACAGTAAAGAGGACAGAGTGAGCATTTTATCTCCATTATAATCTTCAGAAAGCACACGTGCCATTTTGCAGAAGTCAGAGCTGTCAGCTGCAGCCTTGATATTTGTGAAGCAATGGCTCAAAACTGTATTTGTTGTGAATGGGAGAAAATGAGATCATCAAGCTTGCAATCGCATGCAGGCACTTGTATGCACGTGCACGCATGCACACACACACGCACACTTGTACTCATGCCTTCTAGAACTTCCCCCAGTGACTGTAACATGAACTCATTTTTGTAAACCTTTGCTTGCAAACCTTTATTTGCTTAACGTTTATGTACACTGCCGACTTCACTCCTTTCTTAGATCTAAATAAACATTTTTAAAAGAGGAGGACAGAAGATAGCACCATTTATACATCTTTATATCCACGTCTATCTATAAATGTTCTTCCCAGGTAAGTGATGAGAGTACTAATATGTTTCATGAAAATTATTGAAATCTGTTTAATGAAAAGGCCAATCTACACCTGCCATATTCCCTTCCCTTTCTCCCATGGTATTTGATGAAACAAGGAGGAAGCACAGAAAATGTGAACAGTAGTGAACTCAAGGAGCAGCTTGTACCAAGTAACTCGGCCTTTAGCATCAGCCAGTTCTCTAAGCAAGAATCTATGGGAACTACTAGATTACACAGAATTTGAAAATAACTGATAATGAAGTAAATATAATACGACATTTTCTGTTGCCTGAGCAAAAGAAAAGATTGGTTAGTGATCTGAAAGAGAATGATAGGAGATGCGAGATATTAATTAGGAGGCTGTCACAAGACAGCAGAAATGGCTAGAGCGTGAACCAAAGCTGCAGGGTAGATGGAGGGAAGGTCGTGGACGCAAAAGATACTAACGGCTGTAGGACTTGGTGACTGACTGGATGTGATGGGTGGTGGAGAGGAGGACATTTAGGGTGATGCCCAAATTTTCAGGTTGGGAAATGGTAGGTTTGGTGAGGGCATTCCTGAGATGGGAATTCAGGGCAAGGAGAAGATTGAGGGCTTAAGATGATGAACTCAAAATCTCAAGCTAGCTTTAAGGTCCCTGAGGAATTTAGGACAGATTTCCCGTAGGCAGTGGGATTTATGATGCTAGATGTTAGGACAGAAGTCTGCCCAGAGATGTGGACTTCACTGTCAGCAGTATGTAGACGGTGGTTGGACTTAGGGAATAGGAGGACCAAGGATGATCAATGAGACAGTAATACACATTGTATACTTTCTCAGTCCGATAAATAGACTGAACGTGGGTGAGCTTCCCCTGAACACCAGAATCACTTCACATCCTGGGATATTCTGACTCAGTGTGTTGCTAGCATGTTATTTACAAACATAGTCAGTGCTTAATAAAGACTTACAAACTCTATGACTTCATGCTTTTATAAACCTATTTGACCAACAGAAAAAATATGTGATTTATCTATAGAGATTTCTATCAATAGATAAGTGTTCTCTATCTTTCTAACCCACTGCACGCACTCTGATGAACAACCACAGTCTAGGAATAAGTCTAGGAATAAGAACAGCCAAGATTTCTTCTCATTTTTGCCACTAACGTGGATGTGATCAGGGAGAAATCTCTTTCCATCCTTAACTTCTGTATCTATAAAGTTATAGGATAGGACCCCTTCCAGTTGAGATATTTTGTATCACCTACAACTTTCCACAAGGAAATGTATCTCTCACCGGAGGTTTCAACTGATAGTTTATAATCCTCTAAAAGTGTCCAATGTGCAAAACTCCTCTAGCCAGCAAAGTCTAACGTAGTAAAGGAGGATTTCTGCTCTGTGCCTAGTAATTTTCTCAGTAAGAGAATTTAATTGTTATGTGGGTTCTAAAAATGAAGATAGGCTAGAATCTGCATTATACCCCAGATAAATAGTGATCCCAAAATAACCTGGTTGTATAACTAAAGGGAAGGGAACAGGCTGAGAATGGAGAACTAACCACAGCGAAGTTGCTTCTTGGAAAATATTTGGGGGAAAACTTCTGTCTCTTGCACAATCCATTCATTGATGCTTATTTATTTGTTTGTTTGCTTGGGAGGAAGTAGTCTTGGGGAGAATTTTGCACATCTAATAATAGAGCCAGAAGTCTTGCACCAGTGTGTCTTTAAATACCTTTCATTAATTTCCTGTCTCTTTACACTGAAAAAGGAACCCAAGATAAAATTCATTGTTAACTGGTCATTTCTACTTGGAGATTAAATTCACAAGGCTCACTGAAATAGTGTTCAATAGTTATCTAAGAAATATTTGTCTTATAAGTTTAATCATGGTGTAGCCCTGTGCTATGTAAAAATGATTAACTAGTTGAGTTAAAACAGAAAAAAAAAACCTCTTTGGTCAAAAACCGTCAGCCGCCAGCAGTTGAAAGTTGACTTTTAAAAAATTTATGTTCAGTACATTTGAAAAATTATAAATGAGTATAGTTAAATTATGTCAGTAGTATTTTAAGTAGTCATTTTTTTAATATCAAAAATGGGCATTTTCTTGTATTCCAAAGGGAAGAGCTTTTGTTCAACCCAAAGTAAAATGTCATTGAAATCCTTAGGGAGATTTAATTTAATTCCACCTAATTTCTACCATGATTTTGTGACAGTCTAGAAGCTGGTCTAATTTCTAATACACTTAAGAAAATAAATATTTGTGTTTGATTAACCCAATTAATTTTATTAATTACTAATCTGTTCCTTGAACATAGGGAAGTGGCCTGAGTAATAAACCAAGAGACAACAACAGTACAAGGACAATGAAAACCAGTTCCATGTTTAAGGATGTTTGGGGGAAAACCGGGTTAAACAAAGGTAAGGATGCTCCTTTACTACAGGACTTTTCAGAGCCCTCACATGCTAATGTGCGTTTTGAATCTTCAAAGACAGTGTGCAAATCCAAATTAATTTGGCCTGGAGAGCCTTTCTCCTTCCCCACCCCATCATCTCTTGTGAATAATGAACCACAGAACACACACTGCTGCTCTCCAGCTTCTAAGCTCTATGCCTGGATTAACTAGCCCAGCACAGAGCTGCGCATCGGGACCACTCGAAAAGCACTTTTGCCGGATGAGCTTTGGCATGATATAAGCCCCAAGGCACAGACCTTTAAAAAGTCTCAAATATGTGGCTGATTTTTGTTAGATTATCACTCAGAGCGCCATACGTAGTGATCTTCTACTGGAGGGTTTGTGGGAGGAATTCATCTCCACTCGCAGCCTTGGAGAATGCTGCCCTTCACTTTGGTGCTGCTTGTTACTGTTTTTTGGATCCAGTGAGCCTGGTTTCCTCTCCCACAAGCATTAGCTGCTAACCTGGTTAGAGCCCACTTTCGGTCGTGCCTCTTACAAACGTGCAGGAAGGACTGCATATCACTTGCGTTGAAATTAACATCATCCCTGACTTCTCTCTCTTATTTCCTGTATGACTTGATCTCCCCCATCACAAAATTTTGCTTTCATTTGATCTAGTCATGTTTTATTGTATGTCTTTTTATAGGTTATTTTACACCCTTTCTGGGTGGGAGGACAGGAGCAAAGAGGAGAGAGGGAGAGGAAGCAGGAGAGAGAGGGAAAGAAGGAAAACCCACCCTTTCATATGCCTTGTGAGCCTTGCCAGTTCCTTCTTATGTATAACCAAAATCTTAAAGTAAAAATGACCAAGAAGTTTTTGCAAACAAGTAGTTTTCAAGAACCTTCGGGCAAAATGGAAATTTGTTCCAGTTTTACCAAGGAACACGAAAGGGATGAGGCTAAACTTAAAGAGAGGTGGGAAGCAAAGCTCATTGACCATGAGAAGAAAGAAGAGAGAGTTTTACAACTGGGCAGATCAAAGATGTGAATTCTGCAGCCAAGTCCCCAGAGTAAGGTCACAGAGGAGAACCAGAGACTGGGAGTAGAGCGCTGACCGGGTTGCAAGGCAACAACATCATTTTAGCAGAACCAGAAGTGGGGATGAGGCAGCTGAGAGGAGAGATGACAGGATAAAGGTGCATCTCTGGACGAGAGTTCCTTGCAATCAGGAAAGCCGAGAACAAAGGATTTCGTACACGCTGCAGTAATGATGTTTTATGAGAATCATGCCTCCCTAATATATAATTTAGTTTTACCCACATCTACACCCAACTTGTAATTCTACTGCTGCTGTGTCATTCCAAACATCGCGACCATCTCCGACATTGAAATGAGTAAAGGGGAGCATCACTCCTTTAAACTATAATTACCTCTGTTTCCATACTGAGCTGAGGCAGAGAGACATAAACTCAGTAAAGGTTAGCCTTAGGAAGAACTTAATCGCACAAACAAGAGACCACAGGGATAAGATAAACAGATGTAAATCTCAGGTCTGGAAGGGTTCTAAGCGGTCATCCAAACCAAACTCTTATCTTAGGAGTTAACTTAGTTTAACTCAGTTAACTCCTTAACTCAGTTTCCTTAATGAAGAAACTGAGGCCCCCAGAAAAGTGACTTGACATTTCCTCAGCTCAGAAATTGTAGCTCAAAGCAATGTAAATGAACAGTAAAACAAAAAAAACCCCACAAAATGTAGTTGAGTATCAAGAACAGGATAAGATACAAGTTCCCTAAGGAAATCTGCAGGGTCCACCCTGCTGGCACCCTACCAAACCTCTCTAGCCTCCTGTCAGCCACTGCCTCTCTCCCCCTTCACACCAGTTTCCTTGAGAACCCACCCGCCACCGGCAGCAAGGCACGCGCCCCTCCAAGATGCTCTGGGTTGCTCTCGGGCTGTGGCTTGGCTCATCTCTGCAACGCCCTTTCCTTTCTTCTTCACCCCTTTGCTGGCTGACTCTTACTCAGTCTTGGAGGCTCAGCCTGAGCTCGTCTCATCCTGAAAGTCTGCCCTGACCTGCCTCTCTCATAGCCTGGCTGAGGGACCCTCTCTGCAGTGCCCCTTGCACCACCTTGCATCAGTGCATCACGTTTGAGGGCATGGGATCTGGATCACATTGCCTGCAATTGAATCCTATCTCCTTCTTACTGTCCTGTGTGGCCTTGGGTAAGTCACTTAATTCCTCTGTGCCTACTCTCTGCACTTGTGAAGTGGGAATAATAACGCATCAGTCTCCAAAAGGATACTATTACATATCAAAAGAACTCATATGCATAAAGTTCTTAGAAAACTGCCTGGCACATAGTAAGTACTCAATAAATATAAATATTAGCTACTACTATAATTATCTCCATTACTGATCTTGCTGAAATATTCCTGAGTTCCTTGAGATTAGCGAGAGAGAAAATGCCTTAACCATCTCTATCTCCAGCTCCCAGCACAGTACCTGGCACTTAGTAGATGCTAAGTGTTTTATAAATGAATGTGTTTTATAAATGAATGAATGGATTAGTAAAGGCTAAAATTTTTATTGTCATTCAGTTTGCAGAAGTGGCTTAGGGTAAGACTTAGATTTGAGAGGTGTGGTCAAATGGAGCAGTGTAATAGGTCAACTACATTTTGAGGCAGGCAGAGCTGGCCTTATACCAGAATGTTGAAGGTTCCTATGAGGTAATCTCTTTCACACAGCTAAACCCGCAGCTGTTCCCAGAACCCAACTGCTTAGTCTAACAGAACAAGGAAGTGAATTGAAACCATTCACCGATTTTAAACCATTCACCCGTTATGAGTGAATGGGTGGGCCTGTTGCCTCTTTTCCCCTCATGGCTAGAAGTCTTATGTAAAACATCTTTTTATAGTTTGAAAAGATATTGTTATTGTTATGTTATTAATATTATCAAAAGACAACTTAAGAATAAATATTAATTTAATGTTAGTTATATTATTAATTTAGTAATTTAATATTAATACTAAAAGGTGTGTTTGAATGTAACTAGTTCCCAAATCAAGCAGGAATTTATTGGTCCCCTGTAGAAATATCCATATTCAAGTAAACTCTTTCCCACCTCTTCCCACCGAATGGTCTGAATGGATGTTTATCAATAAGAATGAAGGAAAGAACCATGAGCTGCAATGGTCACTAACTACCCCTGTGACAGCACAGACAATGAGAGTAATCTATGGTATGTGTTTCATCCCCATTTAAAAGGAAAAATAAAACCTCTCTCTATTCTCTTGCAGCTCTGACGCTGTCTCATGAATGAACCTTTGTCCTTCTCTGGCTGTTGTTTGGTGTGGACACTTGCAGCATGGAGCTTTGTAACCAGATAGAGAAAGTTTAGTGATCATGAAGATTACCGCTAATCGACAGGCTAGAGTCTGACAACACTGACAGAGAACAAAAGACAGCATAGCTGTTGTGGTTTCTAGTTGGGAGAACACAATACAAAATTGTAGCTTATTAGAATCTAGTCCTCACTAAGCTTGGGATTTAAAGAAAAACAACCCCCCCAAAAGGCTGTAGATCATTGGTTTTATGCCCCTTTGTTAGACAAAGGAAGCCTTAACTTTGGAATGGAGCCTATACTGATGACACACACGTAGCAGGTGGCTGACCTCCAGTCTAGTAATCCCCAGTGTCCTTCTGCATTTTTCGGCTCCCTGTCACCCATCTCCTAACCTTCCCTTGGGAGTTAAGTGTTCTTTACCAAGTTTACTAAGATAACTTCCTCCACTTGGTTCCTGTTTGGCAGAGGAGATGAGAAACAAGAGCCTTATGTACCCAGGCCCCAGATGGCCTTAGAGTCTACTTGGAGATTTGGCGAAAAGACATTTGCTGGAGAGATCAGCGCCAAACATATTGTCGCGCTTTAGAACCCCCAAAGAAGTTCAAATCCACAGCCAGAAGCTTTAAGTAGAACATGACTTTGGATAAGTAAAGATGGGCTTCATGAGAATTTAGCAATGGCTTGAGTCTCCTTTGAGTCTTGGACGCTTCCTAGGTGCATCAGCCAAGGTGTTACCCCGTTGTCGCTTCAGTTCCTTCCACCTCTCCATAATCAGCCTCCTCCTCCTCACCATTCTCACCACTCCTATTGGGGTTTTCATTATTGCTTCCAAGAATCACTTTAACAGCTTCACTTACTCATCGCGTGCCTTTGGGTGACACGGGAATTGCTATTAAACAATGTTTTTGTCTTCAAAATTGAGTTAATTTTAGTATCCACCTCAGAGGAGGTGATGTCCAGATTAAATTATAGGAGATAATCCCAGTAACAATGTTCAATTTGCCACATAATCAATAAATGTTTGGCAACGTAGAGAAATACAATACTCCCCATACATATTCCATGTGCTTGATTTCATAAAAATAATGCAAGTTTTCATTTTTTAGATTACTGTAAAAGACAGTGATTTTTTGTTGCTGACACAAACAAAGTCTATTTTTTCCCAAACAAAAGTTGGATCCTGCTGGAGCAGCACAGAAGCACAAGAGGAGCACATGACCCAGTAATTATGTGCTAAGGAAGCTTTTGAGTAATGGCTTCTGGTCATTTTAAGAACTGTAATCAGTGTTTAAACGTTGGCAGAGCGCTTATCAAGAGACGGTTTACTGACAAGGACATTTGTCCTGGAAAATATCGGAAACTTCATTCACAGGATTGTTTCTGTTAATGAGCATTGTGTCAATAAAATGTTACAGCTTTTCACATCTGATTTCAGAGTTTTAAGGTGGTGAAACCTGAAAAAGAATCAGAATGAGACCCTAGCTGGGTGACTGACGACCAGCGTAGCGAGGTCTCCCCAGATGACTGGGTTTGGCTGAAACGCTCTCTTACAAACAGTGGTGTGCTCTCGGGGAAGGAGGGTAGGAGCTTAGAGTGATGGTGTAGCTCACACTGCATGAGGCAAAACTTACATTCTTAGCTTATCTAATAATTGCTTTACTGTGTGAGATGTAAGAAACGGTTTAAGCACTCCGAAAGTTATTTTCAAAATCATATGAACTCTAGGTATGTTTCTAAGTAATGTAAAGGAACTAAGACAGATTCCATGGAATTCTCCAAAATGTTTAATTATTTGTCCTACTTTTCGATCTGAACATGTGGGTTAGAGCTAATTAGAATAAAGACTAGATTGGTTTCTACTTCCAGTCAAAACTGAATTTGTGGGATAAATTTTCTGGGAAATGTTTGTCAGACTTCACTAAATTCCAGGCTGTTATTTTTCCCTATGTTTTTGGCCTGAACTTTAGCCTCTTCCTGAGTGTCAGCACCGCACTACGTTTGGGAAGTTTCTCATATTTCCAGGTGATTCTGGCCTTTCATTGTTTGGAATATTGATTTTAGCTAGCTCCTGTGGATTATAGGCTCTCAGTTCAGTTAAGCTGAATGCCAACATGTCTAGATGCTTCTGCTCAACTATTCCCTCCTTCAAAGGGGGAGGAAAAAGCATTTTTCCGCCTTTGAGAATCAATAAGAGAGTCACTGACCAAGAGCTCTGTGCCCACACAGCCGATCCATGAACAACCAAAAGAATGGAGCCAAAAGAAGGGTTGTTTCTTTTCTGCTGTGATACACGGTTACTCACAGCGGGGCCTACTGAGGAGCTGTAGACAGAACAAAGAATTACGTAGCCCCTGCCAGCAAAATCACTTACGCTGGAAAGTGGAAACCAAAAGGCAGCACGTGATAAAGAAGAAAGCTAGCATTTGAGAAAGAAAGCCCAGGTGGGGTGACTCAGAAGCTGTAAACGTTTAGAGCTGCCAAGAGCACCAGTTGGCCCTCTTGGTAGTTTTCCATGAAGTGTCTTCCATGCAGGTTTCACCTACTGACATGATCTGAGTTTGCCTTGTACTTCCTTTCATTAAACACTGTACATTTTTCCAAATGCAATAGTCTAAGTATCGAGTTAATTCCAAACCCCATAAGAATGTTTTTAGGAGGGTAAGTGGAAGCTATTTTGAAGAACCCTTTTTATTTTTATTTATTTGTTATTATTTTATTGAGGTCACATTGGCTTATGACATTGGATAAGTTTCAGATGTACATCATCATACTTTGGCTTCTCTATAGACTGCATCGTGTTCACCACCAAAGTCTAGTTGCCATCCATCACCATACATATGTGGCCTCTTTACCCCTTTCCCCTGCCACTCACACCCTTCTCCTCTAGTATCCACCGATCTACTTGCTATATCTATGTGTTTGTTTGTTTGTTTGTATTCCATGTATGAGTTGAATCATACAATAGAGCTCATTGAACTGTCTTTCTGAGTTTTCTTGTAGCTCATTGAGTTTCTTCATGACAGCTATTTTGAATTCTCTGTCAGTTAGGTCATAACATTCTGTGACTTCCGGTTTGGTTTCTGGAGAGCTGTCATTCTCTTTCTGTTCTGCCTTGTCGCTCTAGCTCTTCACGGTGCTTGATGAGTTGATCCTCTGCTGGTGCATTTATGGTAGTAACCGCCTTTCTTATTTGGGTACAGTTTTGGTTACTTTGGTTCTGAGCTGCTTCTGGTTGTATTTGAGAGCCTGCACTTCCCACTCTCCACTGCCTCTGCGAGAAGCATCGCCAGTGCCCTCCTTGTACTGCTTGTGCCTCTGAAGTTGCTGGTGCCTTGTTGCTTAAGATGCTGCTGTAGTCTCAGGTGTTGCCACCAGCGTCACCAGGCTGCAAGCACTTCTGCTGTTCTGGAGTCACCTGGGCCTCATATTGCCCCACGGGCTCTCCATGGGCTTGGGTGCTGCTTCCTCATGCACCCCCTGTGCTGCTGCTCCCAGGTAATCTTGGGGTGCTGGCCGCACCACTGAAAGGGGTTCTGGGTTCATGGGTGTTGCTGTCACTGCCATGGCCCTGGGGTCTGGTATGCAGCTTCTGCTGCTAGTAAGGTTGGTGTCAGGGTACCACCTCTGGAGGCTGGGTCACAGGTTCTGCTGTGGTTCTTGAAGTTTCAAGTCACAGGTGTCACATACCACCTCTGAGGGAGGGGCAGGGGCTAAGTCCTGAGTGCTGTTGCTGATCCTGCAGCCTCTGGCCACTGGCACGCACCAGTGTGCTTTTTGAAACCTCAGGTCAGGGCACCTCTGCCCCTGCCTGTGGTATTCACATTTTGGGTGCAGCCCTTGCTGCTGGAAAGACCAGCACCACTGACGGGGAAGGGGAGGGGGAGGAAGCTGGGTCTCCAGCACCACTCTGTGTCCTGAAGCCTCCGGCCTGTACGTCACCTGCCACCGCTGGGAGACGCACTAAGCCATGAGTCTCCTTGCTGCTCCTACAGCCTCTGGTTTCTGGTGCATACTGGTGTGCTCTTTGAAACCTCAGGCCAGGGCACTCCACCCCTGCCAGGGAAATCCATGTTTTGAATGCAGTCCTCACTCTTCTGGTCACAGTTGAGCACACCAGTGTGCTCCTTGAAACCTCAGGTCAAGGCACCACTGCCTCTACTGGGAGTATCTGCATTTTAGATTGTTGGCCCACCAGGGGAGGTAAAGGGGGGCTGCTCCCCTAGTTCCACTGCCTCCCGGAGGTCCAGTCCACTCCCCTTCAGATGTATACATGCATTGATCTCTCAGGCATTCTGGTGTGCTGTGCAGAGAGTCCTTCATTGGTCAGTGGATATCTCATTGATTATAACTTAGAGGGGAGAGACAAAGGGAACAACTCACTCGGTCATGTTGCTCACGTCAATCCCTTGAAGAGCCTTCTTTATCCCTCCGTTATTTTTTCTGAGTTTATTGCTTGGAACTTAAGTCCAAGAGATTGAGGCTAGAACTGTCAATAAATCATGATCTCTTCTCAGTAGGTTTATTTTTCATAGTGACATATACACAGCAATTCTGAAATATTCTGTGTGTGTTATTAGACTGAGCAACTGAGAAGAAGGAAGACACAAACAAGGGAGATCATTGTGGGATTGGAATGAAATTGGAGGCATCAATATAGACACGTCATTTCTGATATACATAGTAGCCTGACTTCAAAGATGGCTGCTGTCAATGTCTTCCCTCCCTGTGCGTTCATGCCGGTCTGCCATCAAGACGGGATATCTGTTTCCTCACCTATTTCCACGGGACTGCCTGTCTCTAGGATAACGGGGTCTTTCTGGAGGCTGAATCTTATAATTCAGCTCCATTGTTGAAACATCATCACCAAGTGAACACCAATTCAATCGTTTTTCTTGGTTGCTCAGCATTCAACATCACATCAATTCTTTCAAAATGACAAAACATCTTGAAAATAGCTTACCATTGATTTGAGACAGATAAGTGGCTAAGTGCTATACATTCATTATATCATATATTTAATTATTTTTAAAGTTATAAAGTAAGATATTATAAACTGTATTATTGTTCTCAAATACTTGCTGCCACTCTCTGGGAATGGAATATGTTTTCCCATCTCTGTACCATCAAATTAGGCCATGAGATTTGCTTTGTCCAGTGAAATAAAAGGATAGGTTATATGTAACTTTCTATCTTAAGAATCAAGAGATGGCCTGTGGTCTGCCTGCTCCTTCTGATTCCATGCCTCTGAAGCTGTGTACGTACGCAAAGATCAGCCTCTATGAGCCTGGGTTCCAGAATGAAGGTTATGTGGAGCACAGCCCCATGTTAACTCACAAAAGATATGTCGATTGAGCGAGATATACCTGTTGTTTTAAGATACAGAGATTTTTGGGGTCATTTACTGCTGAAGCATAACCTAGCCTATTCTTTATTCACAAGCACTGGGTTAAAAAATAATAAAGTATTTAGTAGCCAATAATGAGAAACCACTATTCCTTGTCTCACCCCTCCCTAGACTCAGAGACAACGAATTTTTAACTCTTTTAGATATTTCTTCTAATAGCTATCAATAAATTATATTTTTATACTGCTATTTCTTGATTTATCAGTTTCAGACATTATTTATTTCCTGCTATAATAGGTAAGGAGTTAGTTCTCTTGCACTCCCACCTCATTATCTATCTTCCCGTTATAGTTAAATGACCATTTTGGGGGCCTTCAGAAGTCACTATTATGATTATTTCCCAGATCCTAGGTCTTCCTCTTCTTGATTTATTCCTTCAAGAAGCTTCCTGAAAAAAAATTTTCATGGAAATAAGTTCTCTGCCCCTTACATTTCTTAAAATATTTTTATTCTACCCTCAAAATTTGACTGATAGTTTGCAGTGTAGAATCATAGTGTAGGTAGTTTTTGAGTATAGAATTCTGGATGAAAACCACTCCTTCAAAAACTTAAAAGCACCACTCTACCATCTTCTGGCATTCCATTGACAAGTCGTCAAGCACACTGTTGGGAAGTCCAATGTTATTCTGATTCTCATGTGTTTATAGATGAGGTGCTCAAGATCTTTTTCAAGCCAACCTTGATGACCTAGTGGTTAAAGTTCAGTGTGCTCCACTTCAGTAGCCTGGGTTTGGTTCCTGGTCACAGAACCTCACCACTCATCTGTCAGTAGCCATGCTGTGGTGGCAGCTCACATAGAAAAACCAGAAGAACTTATAACCAGAATATACAACCATGTACTAGGGTTCAGTGAGGGGAAAGGAAGAAAAAAGGAAAAGGAGGAAGATTGGCAACAGATGTTAACTTAGGGCAAATCTTCCCCTGCAAAAAAAAAAAAAAGATGTTACTATGAATGTAATACATTGAGTCATCATCTTTAAAAAAAAGAAGATTTTTTTCCTCTCAGAAAGCTTTTAGAAAATTCTCTTTTCTAAAATTTTGCAACAATGTTCTTTTTGTCATTTTTTTGTCATTCAATGAGCTGCATACTTATTTGGGTCTTTTCTTCTCTTTTGTGTGTGTGTGTGTGTGTGTGTGTATAACTCCTATTAGCCTCATAGTAAATTCTGTTGGATACTCTTTCCCTCATCTTTTCTTATACATATTTCATCTTTTTTCTTTCTGTGTGTTATTTTAACTTTGTATTTTTGTTGTATTTCCAAGATTTCTTTGACTATATTTTTCAACTCTTCTTCTGAAATTTTTATTTTGACAAGGAAATTTTTAATATCTGTGAGTTTTTGATGACTGTCCACATCTCCCTTCTCTTTTGCTTTCCACAACTTTTCCTGTCATGGCTACAGAGTCAGTTCATGTCCCCACTGGGTCACCTGAAGTTCTTTGCCCATTCAGTGCTCCAAACAGGCCACTTACTATATTCTATTTTATCATGTTACAATCTTATTTTATGTGAAAAGTGCCTGGCACTTAACTTTTACCTCTGTATTTAAATCCATAACATAATCATTGAAAATATCTTTCTGCTGTATGTAATATATTTGAGAAATCTTTACTTTTCTTATTTTTGGTAACTTTTTCTGAAAGTGGAGGAAGCTGTGAGAATATATACTTTTAGCCCTGAATTTCAAGAACAAATATACTGATAAAGGTTTAACACAAGAATTATGGTAAAATGTGATCTTTAAATTCTGGACTCCCAAGGAAGGGGATCTTAGTCACAGGCAGACATGCTTCCCAAGATTCAGGAAGTGAAATATGGCAAAGTCCAAAGAAAGCCCAACGGAGATCTACAGTAAAGGAGAAAACATGACTCAAGAGGACAGAGAGGTCATTCTCCACTTAACACCTCTGAGTAAGAAGAAGGGTTACCAACGTGGTTACGAAAAGAACTTTCCAGACTTTAAAAGGCCTGTAGAAAACACAGAAGGAAGACCCAACATATCACAGTGGTTGGGAGTGCAGACTCTGAAATAAGCTGGCTCACCTCAGTCTAGCTCTACTCCATACCAGATGCCTGACTTTGTCCACGTGCTTAGTTTCTTATCTGTGAAATGAGTTAATAATACATACCTCATAGCATATTGTGAGTATCAAATGAGATAATGTATATAAAATGTTCAATAAATGTCAGATTAAATACGACACATAGTTAAGATGAGTGCAAAGTGTATTTGGGTGTACTCTAAGGACAGTATAACAAAGGTTAAAGCTAAGAGTGAGCCAGGGCTGGCAAAAATATCAAGAACAAACAAAAAAAATTTTTTGAGATAAGTGCAGCCCTGGGAAAATAAAGAATAAATCTGATGATTAGGGTGAATAGCATCATATTAATAAATAACAAAGTAAAAATGTTCCAGCATTTCCTCTGTCTGCTCTGTCAAGATGATTATGATATCAGGAAGAAAAAAATTTTTTTGATTATGCAATGAAATTATAGCAGAAATTAGAGTAGGAAATTGTAAGAGAAAATTTTTTATTCTAAAGGGGGTTAAGTCTCTTGGATGAATTCTCTCCCAGGGTACAGTGGAAAATTCCAACTTAAACACTGAACCATTGTCTATCATCTTAAGAATATGTTGATCTCATAAAAGGTATTCAGAGACAGGAGACAGGTTTCTATTTTTCCAAATTTGGAAAAGAAGAAAGCAAATGCTGTAAACTATAGACTGGTGACCTTGACATTAGTCTCTCACACAAAACTCTTGAACAAATATGACTTTTGGAATGCTTAGAGAATAAAGGTTGATTAATGTCAATAAGGGGTTAACTAAGAAAATGTTTTCTATTTTTGATGAGGGTTTTAGCAAGATGTCTGGCAAAGTATACTGTGATAGACATGGTAATACAGACAAAAGACTGATTAAAAATGAACAAATCTAAATCTGAGTGATTATTTGTGATGGTGTAGTTCCAGTGTTCTATCCAAGTCTGTGTGTCTCTGTGTGTAAATTTTTTTGATTGATGATTGCAGGGAGGACACAAATATTATGCTTGGCAAATTGGCAATTTTATTAAACAAGTAATCATTGAGTTGACATGAAGGCAGAAGGAAAGAAAATATGTTAGATAAATTGATTTTAAGGTTATGATAAATAAATCCAATAAGACAAAATTTAATGAGATAAATATTTATAATGTAAGCCAAATATAAAATAAAAATTATTTTTATATTTTATACAATATGGTTATATAATTCATAAAAATATACAAATGTTACATATTAATACAATAACATACAAGTGCATGTGTAAAATATATAATAAAATATAAATGGAAAAATCTCTCCCATCAATAATCACAGGTTTGGGACAGATGGTGATGGGTAGGTAGTTGACGCATGAAAATCAATTTGGTGTTGTAGCTGCTATCAAACTTAAAAACAGTTAATAATGTGATGAGGCTGGACCAACAATTAATACAATCTCAGCTACATACATAAAATATTAGAGCCCAGAACAAGGGAAGTGATTGTTTTTCCCCTGTGATCATGTACATACTAGAAGACCGTTGAACTTCTATGTGCCTTTCAGGGAGTCACCTCTACAGGGGTGTTTGGCAAGTTTTGATATTAAGAAGACAGAGGAAAAGAAAAATGTCGACTATTTGGTATGAAGAAAAAAAGGCCTTTGAAGAAAAAAATGATATGCTTGAGAGACTTTCTTAAAGATCACTGGATTTGTAAATGCCAAAGATTAGACACATTGCTTTGCAGTTCTGTAGAAAAGAATGGGAACAGTAAGCAGAAAGTCATAGCCACACATAGATTCTATGGTTCTATCTACTTCACAAGGTTTGGAGAAGAGGGAGATAAGAAAGTTTATGTAAAAGTCTTAAAACCACGCAATACACGGTAGCTGTTGGTGGTGTTGCGGTCTTTCTTCTTTGGTATGTCACACCCAGACTCTTCTGATTGATTCTCCTATTGATCTGAGAACAAATTCCATATAAATTCAGCCTTCTTCAGTTAATTGTCATATATCTCTTCTTAGAATTGTATGGCAATGAAGGAGATGAATGGAATTATTTAGAAAGTCAATAAGAATAAAACATATTAGTGCTACTATGATAGTCACAGAAAGTTTGCCAAGGACAATTGTGCCAAGAGACACTGGCCTTATTCATTTGTCCATTAGAGACTCTAGCTGAGAAGAAACAATTAATCAAGTTTTCTTTCAAATGAGAAGAGCTGCTCTTACTTCCATTATGCCAGTATTTCTGGATTTGCCTCTGGGAGCTATTTTAGACACTTTAAAGTGATGTTTCTTTATTGAACTAAATACTTGACAAGCCACCCAAGGCAAATTTGCCACATGTATTTATGTAACCCAGGAACATGACCCTGGTGGCTATGTATTTCCCGTAGAAAGCATCACCGAACCGTTCTACCATTGGTTAATGAATGATTATAAGGGCTCAACCTTCCTGAAATAATTACCTTGCATTAAAATGGCTCCTGAGTCATTAAGTCTCAAGGACATTTATTTCATCATGTTTTCTTGCACGATTCAAGGCTACCTATGACTTTGCCACAGTTAAAAAATTAACTACATATTTATGATAATACTTAATCATCAAAGTGTATGGTAAGTCTGCTATATATCTTAACAACAAGCAAACTTTAAAAGACATTATCTTTTAACAGAATGATTTATCATCATCATCATTAAATGAAAGAGAAAATAATTAGAAATGACCTGAACTTTTATCATAATTAGTAATTGGAGTTAATTCCAACTTCAAATTAATTCTGTGAAAATCTGTGGGATATTATAAGAAGTCAAAACAGTTGCCTAAAGCACATAAATGCTTTTCTCCACTTTGCTCTTTTTCTCCTTTATCTCTACATCCTTTCTCCTCTTGTTTTCTCCTTTTCAACCTATTCACTCATTTTTATCTCCCACGTTGATTTTCTCTCCACCATTCCTTAAGGAAAAGCCAAAGAAAAGCCATAGTTCATATGTGAAATATCTACATGTCATATAATAAGAAATATATTTGGTCTTTGCCCGCAGCGCTGGCACGGAGCCCCTAAGACCTTTGGAATTTCCTGAGTGATAGGAGTATCTTTTGTTGTTCTTCACAAGCCCCTTTCAATGACACCTAGGTTTATAATGAGATGATTTGGGACGGGGTCCCTAGATAACCTCAGAATGGGACTGGTCATGGGACCAAGATTAGAGGGTTAGAATTTTTAGCCCGATCCATTCACCTCCTGGGAGGGAAGCGTTTGCTGGAGATTGAGCTCTATAAAAACTCTTGAACCACAAGATTCGGGGAGCTTCCAGCTTCTGGAAAGGTGGTGCACCTGGAGAGGGCAAGGAAGCCCTGTGTCCCCTCCTCCCACCTTGCTTTATACATCTCTTCCATTTGGCTGTTCCCAAGTTGTAAGTGAAATGTTTTTCTCAGTTCTGTGAGCCATTCCATCAAATTATCAAACCTGAGGAGGGGGTTTTATAGTCAGTCAATCAGAAGTACGAGTGGCCCGGGACTCATGACTGGTATCTAAAGTGGGGGCAGCCTGGTGGGACTGAGCCTTTTAATTTGTGGGATTTGACCCTCACTTCAGATAGATAGTGTCAGAACTGAACTGAATTGTGGGACACCCAGCTAGTGTTGGAGAACCTGAGACTGGTGGGTCTCAGAAAACACCACGCTACAAATGCTTCAAAACTAACAGCTGATTAGATAACCACCTATGATAATTAGGCCCTTGCTCATTAATAAGTACTCAAGTATTCTTTATTATATTTGTATTTTGTATTCAAGGGCTGACTTTCCCTCAGTTTTTAAGTGACTTAAAAGTGAAATAGGTGGGAAATTCTGATGAAATCTTCTTTTGTAAAGGCCACTGAGTCTGTAAATGCCAAGCAGTGTGAAGACATTTTGTGTGAAGTTTATTATAATACTTCTTATTTAAGATACATGCAATGCGTAATTATTATCGCACTAGCTGAGAGAATCTTCTCAAATTACAAATGAAGACCCATCACTTGACTTGAGAGCAGCACCAGGTGGCCAAATGTATGCCTTAGATGAGAATGAATTAATTATGAGGTCAGTGTGCTTATTCAAAAAAAAAACCACATACACATAAAAAGAAAATTTGTAAAACTCCTATATTGGGATGAGATTTGCAATGTGGATAATTTCTTCACATACCAAAACTGTTTACATCTGATTCTTTTATAAAATTATTTGAAATGTTTTTTCAATGGTTGAAAAAACGCCAATGACTTTAGGGGCTAGCCAAATCACAGGCTGGAGAAGATAATGTAGTGGTGAACACCATGAAGTAGTACATTTACAACTAAAAGCATTCACAATCAATCCATTAAAAAATAGTGAGTGGGCAAATAAACACAAGTTCAACAGCATTATAGAAGATAAACCCTGTTTACAATAACGAAAGAGATAAAGTAATTAAGAACAAGCAAGAAGAAAATGGTACAGCTGGATGAAGATTTCAATGATAAACCCTCAGTCTACAAAAATAAGAACTGCAAACAAATCTTGATCTCTTCACAGTGGGTTTGTTTTTCATAGTGGTATGTGCACAGCAACCCTGAAACTATATTGTGTGTGTTATTAGATTGAACAACTGAGAAGAACGGAGACCACCGTGGGGTTGCAATGAAACTGGAGTTATCAGTATAAACTCATCGCTTCTAATATAAATAGTAGCTTGTCTCCAAAGACGGCTCCTACAATTTCTTTCCTCCCTGCACATGCACACCAGTCTGCCAGAGAGGTCATGTCTGTTTCTCCATCTGTTTGAATCTGGGCTCACCTGTGTCTACTTATACCAGCAGAATATTCTGGGGTGGGGAGACACTGTACCAGTTCCAGACTTTGCCTATAAGAGGATTGGCAGTTTCAGCTTCTTCCTCCCACTCTTGAGACACCTCCTATCAGAATCCAGCCATTATGCCATGGAAGCTCAAGCTGCATGGAGAGGCCACATAGAGGCACTCCAGATGACAGTCCCAGCTGAGTGCTCAGCTGACAGCCAGCATCAACTGTCAACTCTGTGAGTGAGCCATCTTGGATGTCCATTCCAATTGAGACATCTCCAGCCCCAGCCACCATTTAAGTACAATAGCATGAGAAACCCCCCCCAAAAAGCTGCCTAGCTGATCCAAGTCAATGCAGAGAACCGTGAGAGATAATAAAATGTTTTGCGTCACTACGTTTTGGGCGGGGGTTTGTTATAACCAAGAACATCTGGAAGAGCCTGGAAGCAATATGTCCCAGAAGCAATGATCTCAGTGCCCAGATTTTTCTAAACATCATTTCTTGCTAAGAGGAACCTGAGTTCCTCGGACTGAGGCAAGGAAAATATGAGATGAATCTAGAACATCTTATGCCAGAACATAGAGAAGTGCTAATAAGTGAGACAAAAGGACGCAAGTAGGCAGTTTGAAGGGGACAGATCTGGGGCAATTTGAGAATCAAAGTAAACGAAAACAGTAATGAATTAAAACATCACTGAATGAGCAATAATCCATGAGTTCATACGGATGAGAAAAAGAGAGAGGGACAAGGAAAAGAGGAAGGAGGAAGGAGGAAGGGAGGAATGAGGAAAGGAAGGAAGAAAAGAGAAAAGGAAAGCCAATTTCTTCCTTTCGGTACAGTACTGACTAATACAGAGAAGGAGCAATGAAATTAGAAAGTAATCACTTCACAACTATCATAAGAAAAAAATGAATTTAGGCGAGAGTCATTAATGGATGCTAAATCAAAGTGGGGAAGGGAGCTGGATAAGGAACAGGATGCTTACACAGTCTCAAATCATCTCCCCACAAATTGCTTATCAATTACAAAGGGAAAATAGTAAGAAAATGGTGGAGAAAACAGACAAAACTTTGACCGAGTGATCAAAAATAACATCAAGAGGAGGGGGAGAGGGGCATCTTGTGCTGCCAGATACGGTTCCCTGAGAAAGACGCAACATCTGTTACGCACTATTCCAGCCAAAAATGCGTAACCTAGATCGAACCAGGGAGAACCATTTGAAAAACCGAAACTGAGAGGCATCCTATAAAATAACTGGCCTGAATTCTTCAAACATGTTGTTAATATGACAAACAAACAAGCCAAAGAAAGGCTGAGGAACTGTTCCAGATTTAAGAAACTAAACAGACACGACAATATGAAATGTGATCTGGACCATGTTCTGGGGGAAATTGCTTTGGGAAACATTCCTGGGACAAGGGGATGAAAGTAGAACATGAAAAGTAGATAAAAGCATCAATATTAATCTGTGTAAACTTGATTATCGTACTGGGGTTATGGATGTCATTACACTAGAGTTATCACTGCTCAAGAAAGTACACGAGGAATAGAAGGGAATGGTATATGCCATCTACTGTCAAATCGTTTTTAAAAACTGTATGGGAAAAAACACACAAAAAACTGTGTGGGCGTGTGTGGGTGTGGAGAGAGAGAAGGAGAGACTGACAAAGCAAATGTGGCAAAATGTACAAAAGCTGGTCAGTCTAAGCAAAGCATATACGGATGTACTTTGTTCAAATTTTGAGAACTAAACATTATTTTTCAAAATTTAAAAATTATAAAGGAAACTATATGGAGAAAAACAAAGACAAAACAATCTGTAAGTCAAATTCTACCCATGAACTACCTGTTTGTGGCCTCGGATGTAAAATATCACTGACTTACCCACAACAGTTAAGGAAATAGTAACAACAAACAAACAAAAACTCCACCTAATTGCAGTGAAACTGGAATCAATGAAAATAAAAAGCGTTTAAGTCTTCTGTCACAAGGCTGAGTCTGTGTTGTAATGCCCGGCTATGATTTCTTCCTAAAAATTAATTTTAAAAAGGATGGAGGGAGTAAGTTTCAGAACAAGGTAACATTGTGGTGTAAGAATTTCAGCTTAGAGTCAAAGACTTGAGGCTTGTCAAGGGCCCCGAGAGTCAGGTTGTCCGCCCACCCAGCTCCTTGTCTCTTATCACAGAACAGGAGCACTGTTTTATCTGGCGGTTTGGAGAGTAAGGGGTTATGCCATAGGACAGTTGTCCAGATAACAAGCTTTCACCTTAAATGCTCTTTTAAAAACTATGACTTTTTTCTAAAATACTTCCTGTCATTAGGGTACACTGTTACATATCTTCTTTTCATCATGCTTCAGCTAACATTATTTGGGTTTTATCTGTCAGTGCCATGAACACAGGACTTATGTTCAATTTGCTGATAGAACATTGTTAAAAGGCAGGAATGTCCTTGGTTAAGAAAAAGCCTGTGGGCTTCGTGATAGAAACTATCCAGATCCAGCTCTTTCACCAACATGCTATGGATGTCTTGGCAAATTGTTTATAGTCCCCAGACTCTAGTTCATCTGTAAAAGACAGAGTTAAATTATATTGTCTCCAAGATTCTTCCACATATAATAATCTCCATCATCTAACTCAGAAGTTAATCTGCTTGTACCCTCTACTTGAGACTGGAAAAGATACAGTCATTCATACCAGTTGTCCCCATGCTTTTGGACTGTGCTCTTCATCAGGGAAAAGTTTCATTACAGATCCCGAATAGATGTATATTAATCAACATAAGATATCCACGGACTGTTCCACCAATAGGTAAATTTTTTAAAGATACATTAAAAATAGATGTTTAAAAAGAAAGAGACAAAAAAGTAAATTATAAATTTGACCCTAATACTCCTTTCCCACTCTACTTTGGATACTGCTGTTTTGTAGAAAAGGTCTAAATTCCTTCACGTGTCACTTGAGGACAGTCACGGTTTGAGTCCCTTCCCACTACTGTCTTCATGCCCTTTACACTCCTGCCACCTGAGGTTACTCACCTTTCTGAACAAGTCATGCATTGTCACACGTCCTGTCTCTGTTCTTGCTTTCTCCTGTTTTTCTAGTCAGAGGGAAAACAAACATCACACATATGCTCCCTAGTCTTGAGGATCTTGACCCAAAGTCACCTCTTTCCTGAAGGCTTCCTCCTCACAGCTTCTTCCCCCCTCTCAGAGCATGACAGGATTGCAATGCACGATGGTTCCCCCAAGTAATTCATGTAAATTCAAGTAAAACTATATTATGTACATAAATTATATGAGTCTTCGTTCTCCTTCACAAAATGTTGGTCTGCGGCGACCAAAATTGTCTTCCATGTATCTTTGCCTGATTTACAACACTTCATGCATGTCAAGGACTCAACAAAAGTTTATTGAATTTAATTTCTTTAGAGAAATTGTATCCTAGAGTTGAACTGTTCTTTTCAAAATTCTCTGTTTTCTAGTAAAGTTGTGAAGGTAGTGATCCACTGCGGTGAAGATTACAAGTAAAACCAGTCCACGGCATCTCTTGTGTGTGGAAGACTATCCGTTACTGAAGATAATTATGAGGAAATTGTAATTCTTGATTTTATCTTTCAGTAGCATCTTCTGAAGTCGTGTCCAAGGAATGCTAAATAATATAGCCTAATATAAGTAAAAACAGTGATTTAATGCTATTTGACTTAATGACTTCAATATGCTTGATTCTTTTAATATTTAACTGGATCAAACTAATAACACATTTCAGGAATAAAGTATGACCACCAATCTATTTTTTTCCAAAACCATTTTTAGCTTTTCTGATTCACGGTGAGTGTGGCAGAGCGTTTCTCGGCTCTGTGAGGGACCAGATTAACCCTGGAAGAGTGTGGTGAGTCAGGACTGGAGGTCCTGGTTCCCCCCAGCCACTACACTGCCTTCAGCATGTAGGAACCAAAGAAATCCAACAGCCTGGGAGGTGACGAGCGATGTGACAGCAGACTCACACAGGAAGGAGGTGCTGCCTTTGTGGCTATGGCTTCTGACCTTCTGTATGTAAAAATAATCATGGGTCATGCCAGCGCCTAATATAGAGCTTATTGGTTAACTGAGTGCTAAGTTCATGGTAAAAACAAGATTCATTACTTTTAGAGCAGTGGGAGGTCCTAGACCAGGGGCTTGGAACCATTTCTCTGCCAAGGACTCCTCTGAGAAGCTAAAGAACAGAGTCACGAAATCTTTACGGAGATGTGTCCTGCTCTTGGGAAAAACCTATGTGCCCTGGGGTGCCAGGCTGATAGGTCTTGGAGTCTCCTTTCTCTCCTGTGGCTTCATGATTTTCACGTTATTTGTGTGTGTTGTGCATCTTCAAAATCCCTCTTCGGATATTGAGCAACTTCTTAGAACTGGACATTCTTGTAAGGTCTCCAGAAGCATTTTTGGCAGAAATCTTAAAGCCCAAGAATCAATCCAAACTTCCTGGGAGTTATAGAAAAGTTGTTTTTTTTTTTTTTTTTCTGACATAAGTAAACAGAACATCTTGAATTACATTGTTTATAAGTTCCAAGATACCTTAATAAAATGAGAAATGCATGAATAATATTTTAATACACACTAGAATTAGGTCAGCTTTCTATATGCTGGACCCGGGCCCTCCTAAGTCATCAGTTGTCTGTAAAAAATCACACAGATTCTTAATTATATGGCCAATATTGAAAGCTCATGTGACTATTTTGACATGTTTGAACCGAAATCTATTATTTGCTTTATCGAGTCTCGAAGAACAGAAAGATTTATATGAATGATTTTATGTCACAAGAAACTCTTCTTTACAATAACACATTCACTTACTACTATATTTTCCTAAAAAAGAAAAAAAAAAAGAAATGAAAGCTCAGACCACAAAATTCAGCAACAGATGAGCAGTTCCAAGAATTCGGCTGAGGGAAATATTAATAAGGAAGGAATTTTTTTTAAGATTTTGGTCTTTGACCTCAAAACAGAATGGCAGATCTACAAAGTCTTAAACACATTTACTTTTCTGATTATTCCTCTTTTCTAAAGTAGACACTTTAAATTATTAACTTTTAAGTTATCCATTACACTCCAAAAGAAATTCAGTTGAGCATATGCTTATAAAGCAAAGGGAATACTTCAGCCTGGTTTCAACAAGGTCTGATTTAGGGAGCTACTTTAAGAACAGGAAAAAAAACAAGGATTCTAAGATACATGACTGACAACTCCTAAAACCTAAAATATGGAGAAATGTGGACATCTCCTCTGGTTTTCTGTCCCCACGTCTCCCTCACAGTGCGCTGAAGGCTTTGTAAACACAAGGTTGGTGTGTAGTCAGCCAAGGTCTCAAAGGGCAGGCTGTTTCTTACTCTATTTTGTTGGAACTTTGATCTTATCCCTTCTGCTTATCCCAAACCAAGCTCCTGCTGCCCCAACAGCCACTCCAGTTTGCGAGCAGAAGAAAGCAATACTGTTTTGCCCGGAGAGACCAGAACTGGAGGGGTAGGCGTGGGAACGGGAGAGAGACTACAATGCGGAGAGCCGGCTGAGCCAGCAGCTGACAGGATGAAGCCACAGACGTCCCGTCCCAGAGAACTGCGGGGACTGCCACACGAGGTCCAGGTCCAGTGAGAAGCTATATATTTGGTCACTGTTTGTCTGGCTGCTTATTAATAAAACTATTTTATTAAAATATTGCATGAAGTAATGCCTCCTTAACTATTCAAATTGCCCAGTATTAGATGTGCAGACTTAAAAATGACATGCAGGTTCAGAAAACTTTAGCTAGCAGATGGAAATAAGGTATATTCTGCCACCTGCAATTCTTTAGAAAAACAGGTTGATTCAAAGGCAAACCTATCTCTGTTACTTGGCTGGAATCTAAGAATTAAACCTAAGGGGCTTGTCTAGTCATGGCCTAATATTCCATGATTACATAGTAAACACGATGATATGCTCTTACAATATTCTTAACTCTCTCTTCCTCAATCCCCATATCCACATAGTCACCAAGATTTACCCAGCTGAAATGATTCTTGAATGACGTCCCCCTTCCACCATCCCATGTCACTACTTTAATTCACTCTTCCAGGTGGTCTGTCCACAAGGCTGCCAACGTTATCATTCCAATAAGCATGTGGCAAATACACTCTCTTTTGCACTCAGGATAAAACCCAGCTCCTTGGCGCGGTCTCCAGGGCCCTCTGCAGTCTGGCGTTGTTCTATCGTCATCTAACCTTATTGTCAAGAGGCCCACTCTATAATCTATGCCCATGGGATTCTTCTTGTTCCTCTAACATCCCTCTCAGACCTCCAGCTTTCATATAGCTCTTCTGTCTCCCAGAAAGGGGTATCTTTGTCCTTCCCCCAGGGAGCTCCCATCAATCTCTCAGGCACGCGTACAAATCTCAACTTCTCTGTGAAACTTTCTTTGACCCACCGCACCCCCCCATCCTCACTCCCACAGAGAGAGTAAGTGTGCTCCCTTGTTCCTACAGCATTTTGCTCATCCCTGTTAGGGTACTGAACACATTTTCAGGTCATAGTAGGGCAGAGCGACCAACTTCAAAGTTGACTGTGTCACAAATCTCTGTGTGACCTCCTTCAAACCAAGGGATCTTCTGTACTTAACTTCTTCATCTATAAAACGGGAATTAATATAGCAACCAAACAGAGCTGTTATAACAATTCAATAATGTATTAAAGCACCAACATAGCTCCTGGCCATAGTAAAAATTCAACAAATAGAGCTAAAGTAATTATTATTAACAATAATTATTATTGTCTTAACTATATATCTAAACATCTATATAAGGCTTGTTCAAGTTCCACGAAGACAAGAACTGTGTCTTTGCATACACTCTTTATCACACATACACATAAATTTCATCTTTTGGTTTATCTCCTGGATATCTGAGTGATTTTCTCTTTTCCAATGAAATCCTGGATGTGACATTCCTTCTTGGGTTCTCATCTCTGGAGAACATGCCTGCTCTGAAACTGATGCACCAAAGCCCAGGTAAACCTTGAGAAGACACGACCCTCATGGGGGAACATACTTTCCAGTAACTACAGTGATTAAGTGATGTGCTGAGAATATTTACTCTAAATATTTGTAGTTCCTTCCTTTACAAAAGGTCTAAAGCATTTTCGGCGAAGCTGATAGTGATGAGTAGGGTGAGTGTTTGAATGTGCCCATGTACGGAATATGTATTACCAGGGAATAACCCAAATGTTTAAATTAAGTTTGTATTGCTCATTCCCAATAATTCTTCTGGGTGTTCTAAACCTCCCCCAGTGCCCCTAAAGGGATTAAATTAACACAGCTGTATTGAATACTTGGCGTGAACAGAATTTTAATCATCAACATCCATTTAGTACTTTATATTTTTTATTACATTCGGGCCCCTGAAGAAATTTGCATTTCAGGAACTTTATTTCCAACCTCCTCACACTTCCCAAAAAGTGATTTGTGTTTTATAAACAGATGAGCAAAAGTTAAAATCACGCCAATGAAAGCAGAACACAGCACGGCTTGCAACTTCCTGCAGATTTCATCGTTGGGGTAGCATTTACCGACAAAACCCACTTCCTACATCATCCAGAATTCTCCAGAAGGTTTTTAGTTATACATTTTAATTTTATTTATATATTTAATTATACCTAAATTATATACTTAATGATGCTTGTTATTTCATTTATATCTTTTATATATTTAATTCTCCAGACAGTTAAAAATTATATATACAATTATATATATGCATACATATGGCTTATCTTGGCTAAACAGGCAAGACTCTCAAATTCTAGAGCATTCAAGGTCATCACTCTCTGACAAGAAGGTCAACTGCCAGCACTGCTGAAAGCCCTCTGCACTCATGCAAGCACTTTACACTCCAATGAAGGTCACAACCGCCCAAATCCTTTTCCTCAATAAGTTATATTTCTGGCATTATGATCCCAAGTTCATTTAATGATTGTTGCCTCTAGCATTTTCCACTAGGAATATTTCAGTAGCCAGTAGCATCTGACCATCACATGTCTTAGAACACAGGCTTTAAACTGGAAATGAGTCAGAAAACCCTGATGAACATTTCTAGAAATGGGGACTCCTGGCTGTCTATTTTGAGATGTAGACACAGAGGGGTACATGTCCCTGTTCTTCGGAGCCCTCATCACCTTGGGGCTGGGCCAGGGGCACTGCTCTACGAGGCAGACCTGAGCTGTCATTTTCCCTTCGCTGCTTATGACCTGTGTGACCTTGGCCATGTCTCTTCACATGGGCTCAGTTTTCTCAGGTGTAAATGTGAACTGATACTATCCTAAGGACAGAGTATTACCTTCTAATATTTTAAGGTCTCTGATAGTTCTAAGATATAGAATTTGTTTTGTTTCTGTAAACACAAGAAAATATGTACTAACATTTTATTCAAAAAAGCAAATTTGGGGATATGTTTTGGGTTTAGCACATATATAATCTAATCTATGTTTCTGTTTCTGCATCTAACGTAATCAATCCTGTCTTTCTTTACGTTTATCTTTTGCTTCTGGAATATTCCACCTTCCTTTCTCCCCTTTTCCTATTCACACTTTGCTCAATCTTCCCAGTGACGTCCTACCCACCAGTCCTCATGTTGTCACTGAGCAGTTACATCTCTGCTGCCACTAGTACTGACTACAGTTTATCGTCTCTGTTGTGTCTGATTTGCAGTGTGTCATTAATTCTAAGATGCACACTTTTTTCATATTTTAACATCTCTCAAGTCAGGATGTATCTTAATCAATGACATACTGCAAATATAATCAACTATGCTTTTCGTTTTTTAGTGGAATAAAAAGTAATAGTGTATATCAGAATCCATGGCATCTTAAACTCAATAAAAATTTGTCTTGCTTGTATTTAAGATGCCATCTTACTCACTAACCATAGACAGTCCATATATTTTATTTCCCCAACTTATATATAGGATTATATTTTTATATTTTTGTACCTCTCAACCACTGGAATAATGATAATTACGTTTTAGGAATTCATGAAGAATTTGATTAACAATTATGGAAACACTGTGACCCAAAGAACCAAAAAATTCTAGATTTCTAAAGAAAGATTCAATAGTATTTTGTTGTACCTTGGCAAAATGTATTTATTGAGGTAGCAATATGGACCAATATATTTTAAAAGATTTTCAACAAGGATTAAGTTTAAAACAATCTATCTTTTCTTAACGCAAAGGTACAACTAGACATTTTTTTTATTTCTCAGACTTTCCCAGAATCTTAAAGATGGTGGGAATTTCTAACAGTGCTTTGACCATTCCATTTTTCTGCACAGGACTTTACCTAGAGTCCTAGGCAACAACAAGGCAAACTTTTAAAAACTAGTCTTAACTGTAGTTCACATTCTAGTGTTTCTTGTCATAGTGAGAATTCATTCCCACGCGTCTTCCACTGGATGGTAGAAATATTTGTGTTCATTGAGTTGTAGAACTGCCGAAAGTGCCTGTCCCTTGATGAAAGAAAGGCCACAATTATTCCACAATGCAGAGATAGCATTAAACCTTCATAACCCAAGGTCTGGGCAATAATGACTCACCTTTAAAAATCTCCACTTAAATGAGTATAAAATAAATTTTGGAACCAGAAATTAATTTTCAAAACTGCACTGAGCTGCACTTCTCTTGTGCTCTGTCACTGCTGCCTCCAGCCTGACATAATAAGGCATAGGGTTTCCCTTCTCTTTCAGGCCAGATAGAGATACACTTTATAAACAGTTGTTAAACACTGACTACATGTGGGTAAGTCTGCGAGCTCAATGAAGTTGCAGAAATAAATTACCTTCAAGGAGCTACAGTCTAATATAGACATACAAGACACAGGACCCCATTCACTTCCCCAGAATATCACTGTTTGGGAGCAATGACTCTAGAAGCTCTTTTTAAGCATAAGTGTTTATATTGAGGTTATGATGGAGAAGACATGGCAGAAAACAGCATTTCATCCCCTTTATGTTATCTGGATGTCAGAGGCCTAAAAATATCATAAATATGTTTAAAGAAACTAGTGCCAGAAGAAATAAAGATCTTAAAAAGTCGATACCCATTTGGCATAAAGAACAAGTTTTTACAGTTCAGAAACAGGTACATTTTCTGAGCTCAGAAAAACCAGGGATCCAGGTATTGAGATTCCAAGAAAAAGAACTCACTTCAATACTCTAAGAAATGCATGGTTACAATCTGCTCTCCCCCTTGTGCCTTCACAGGGACACAGGAGGAGAATGTGCATTATTTGATGTAAAGTCCATCTGAGGCCACGTCACAGCCTCAACCTGGCTGGGCATTTTTATGTGTGTGTGTAAGTGTTTAACTAGGGTACAGACTAACAGAAAAGGAAATACATCTTGGGGGTCATAAATCATTTTAGAATGAGAGCTAATAGTTCAAGTGATCTTATTTTGCTTTGGAATTTACTCATGCAGTAAACAGGTCAAATGAATATTAGCTCCTAGATTTTGCAGAGTAAAATTTATCACAGAATTTGGGAAAACAGATCCTACAAAATTTGGACTGCAAAGACATTGTGTTACATAATAAAATAACATTAAGAAAATGTTAGGGAAAAACAAGTAAGTAAACAGATTCGTCATTTTAGAGTTACTACAAAGTTAGTTCTAGTCTTTCTACCACCCAGAATATACTACCTTGAGTGTTTATAGTGAGTAAAGAAAATGAAGCAAATTGAGAGTTAACTACCTAAACTGTGATTTTATTTTAAAAATTTCTCTTTTAAAGAATTCCTTTTGGGGTCAGCCCAGTGGAGTAGTGGTTAAGTTGACATGCTCTGCTACAGTGGCCTGGGGTTCACAGGTTCAGATCCCAGGCATGTGCCTAGCACCACTTGTCAGGCCACACTGTGGAGGCAACCCACATAAAATAGAGGAAAATTGCCACAGATGTTAGCTCAGCGACAATCTTCCTCAAGCAAAAAGAGGAAGATGGACAACAGATGTTAGCTCAGAGCCAATCTTCCTCACACACACGCAAAAATTCCTTTGATTAAAAAATTCACATTAACTATCAACACAGCTACACTAAACAATCATAGGTTTTATAGATGCAAACATAGTTCAGATCTATCAAAGGGTACATTTTAAACATGTGCACCTAATTGCATGCTATTATAACTCAATAATCTCCAAAAATATCTGAGTAGGTATTTATGAAGTTACACTAATACGGAAGACAACATAGTGGGCACCTAGTATTATTTGAAGGATAGTGTTTCAGAGACAGACTGGTGTTAATGCTTTAACCAAATCTTTAAACCCATTTGTTCAGAAATCCTTTCTTTCAGAAGTAGAACTTATTGAAGTAGCTGTGGTGAAAGGATAATGATACTAAATGACTAGTCAAATTAAGGACAATAGTGAGGTTTGTGAATAACAATAATAAAATTATAACTGAAATTGTTATAAATCTGAAAATATTGCAAAATTCTTTCTTGATAACTTAGGTGGAAAATATTAGGCAGAAATTCAAGACTGTAGACTCTAGAAGAAAATCTTCCTACTACGAACAGATATAAAAAATTGTAAGCACAACACTTTATTTAAACCTTACAATACTTAATCCCAGCCTCTAAATATATTGACTATTTTAGAGTTGTAGGAAGAAAAATTGCTCTTAAGTTATGGAAATTTTTGTTACCTTCAATGACCTTCTATTGAAAAGATTAGATAAATTCCTAGACTGACTCTCTTCTGAATTAATTTCCACAAGTTCTTTTAGATAAACTCAAGAAAAACAGACCAGAAAAAGTATGTTTAAATTAATACTCATTCTAATAGGAAAAGACATTAGGTTAAAAAGAATCGTCTTTTCAAACACTATGAAGAACTACAGTAACACTTCAGAGCAGAATAAAAATGATGAGTTTCCAGAAACCAACCCTGAAGTCATAGAAATTTGTAATCTAAATAACAGAGAATTCAAAATAGTCTTTATAAAAAACTCAACAAGTTACAAGAAAACTCAGAAAGACAGTTCAATGATCTCAGGAATAAAATTAATAAGCAGAAAGAATACTACATCAAAGAGATCAAAGCCTTCAAAAAAAACTATAGAGAAATTCTGGATATGAAGAACACAATTAATGAGATAAAAAATAATCAAGAAACCATAAAAATTAAAACTGACCTATGGAGGAGAGAATAAGTGACCTAGCAGATAGAAATCTAGAAATACTTCAGGTGGCAGAGGAGAGAGAACTAAGATTTTTTAAAAATGAAGAAATTCTTCAACAAATATTTGAATCAATTAGGTAAAGCAACATGAGGATTATAGGTATTCCAGAGGGAGAAGTGAGGGAGAAAGGAGCAGAGAGTTTCTTCAAAGAAATAATAGCTGGGAAATCCCCAAACGAGGGGAAAGAGCTGCACTTACAAGTAATGAAGACAATAGAACTCCTAATTACATCAACGCAAAAAGACCTTCTCCAAGGCATATGATATTAAAACTGGCAAAAGTAAATAACAAAGAAAAAATATTAAAGGTAGCAAGGCAGAAGAAAGCCACCTACAAAGGAACCTCTATCAAGATTTCAGTGGATTTCTCAGCATAAAACTTACAGGCTAGGAGAGTATGGAATGATATATTCAAAATACTGAAAGATAAACATTTTCAGCCAAGAATACTCTATCCAGATAAACAAAAGCTGAGGGAGTTCATCACCACTAGATCTGCCTTACAAGAAATTATTAAGGAAGCCCTCATACCTGAAACAGAAAGGCAAAAGTTTACAAAGATTTGAGCAGGGAGATAAATAGACAAACAAAATCAGAAAATGTCAGCTCTCTATCAGAACAAGTTAGCAAACACATAATTATAGCATAAACAATAAAGAGAAAGAAAGCGTTAAAAATAACTATAAACCCTTGAATTTAGTCACAAACTCACAATACAAAAAAGAATAATTTGTAACAACAAAAACATAGTGAAAGAAAAGAAAAGGGATGGAACATGCTTAGTCTAATGGAGATAAGAGGTGATCAGAAAACAGCCCATGTCATCTATGAGATCTTTTATACAAACCTCATGGTAACTACAAAACGAAAAATCAGAGCAGAGCCACAAATCATAAATAAAGAGAAAACTGAGAAAATTGTCACAGAAAACCACCAAACTGAAAAAGCAGTCAGAAAAACAAGGAAAAAGAAGCAATAGAAATAAAGAACAACTGAAAAACAAATAAAATGACAGTATTAAGCCCTGATATATCAATAATCACTCTAAATGTAAATGGGTTGAATTCTCCACTCAAAGGACGTGGAGTGGCAGGATGGATTAAAGAAAGAGACCCAACAATATGCTGCCTCCAGGAAACAAACCTCAATTCTAAAGACAAACATAGGCTCAGAGTGAAGGGATGAAAGATAATACGCCAAGCTAATGGCATACAAAAGAAAGCAGGTGTTACTGTATTTATATCAGAGAAAGCAGACTTCAAGATAAAACAGGCAATGAGAGACAAAGAGGGGCAGTATATAATGATAAAAGGGACATTGCATCAAGAGGACATAACACTTATAAATATATATGCACCTAACGCAGGAGCACCAAAGTATGTAAAGCAACTATTAACAGACCTAAAGGGACAAATTGACAGCAAGACAATAATAGTAGGGGACCTCAACACCTCACCTACAGCATTGGATAGATCATCCAGACAGAAAGTCAATAAGGAAATAGTAGACTTAAATGAAACACTAGGCCAGATGGACTTACTAGATCCATAGAGAACGTTCCATCCAAACGCAGCAGAAGACGCATTCTTCTCAAGTGCACGTGGAACCTTCTCAAAGAGAGACAGTATGTAGGGAAACAAGGCAAACTTCAATAGATTTAAGAAGATTGGAATCATATCAAGAATCTTTTCAGAACACAGTGCTACAAAACTAGAAATCAACTACAAGGTAAAAGCTGGAAAAGTCACAAATATGTGGAGACTAAACAACATACTACTGAACAACCATTGGATCAGTGACAAAATAAAAAAATACCTGGAGACAAAGGAAAAGGAAAAGACAGCATACCAAATGTTACGAGATGCAGCAAAAGTGGTACAAGGAGGGAAATTTACAGTGATATAGGCCCACCTTAACAAACAAGAAAAATCTCAAATAAGTAACCTTAAACTACACCTAACAGAACCAGAAAAAAAGAACAAAGCCCAAAGTCAGCAGAAGGAGGGAAATAATAAAAACTAGAGCATAAATAAATGAAATAGAGACTTAAAAGACAATAAAATCAATGAAACTAAGAGTTGGTTCTTTGAGAAGATAAACAAAATTGACATACCCTTAGCCAGACTCACTAAGAAAAAAGAGAAAAGGCTCAAATAAATACAATTAAATATGAAAGAGGGGAAATTACAATGGATACCACAGAAATACAAAAGCTTATAAGAGAAGACTATGAAAAACTATATGCCCACAAATTGGATAACCTAGAAGAAATGGATAAATTCTTAGACTCATGCAACCTCCCAAAACTGAATCAAGAAGAAATAGAGAATCTGAATTAGACCAATCACAAGTAAAGAGATTGAAACAGTAATCAAAAGCCTCCCCAAAACAAAAGTCCAGGACCAGATGGCTTCTCTGGAGAATTCTACCAAACATTCAAAAAAGAGTTAATACCTATCCTTCTCAAACTATTCCAAAAAGCTGAAGAAGATGGAATGCTTCCTAACTCATTCCATGAGGCCAAAATTACCCTGATACCAAAACCAGACAAGGACAACACAAAGAAAGAAAATTACAGGCCAATATTGCTGATGTACATAGATGCCAAAATCCTCAACAAAATATTGGCAAATCAGATACAGAAATACATTAAAAGGATCATACAACGTGATTAAGTGGGATTTATTCCAGGGATGCAGGGATGATTCAACATTCACAAACTAATCAATGTGATATACCACATTAACAAAATAGGAATAAAAACCACATGATCATCTCAATAAATGCAGAGAAATCATTTGACAAGGTCAAACACCCATTTGTGATAAAAGCTCTCAAGACAATAGGTATAGAAGGAAAGTACCTCAACGTAATAAAGGCCATATATTACAAACCCACAGCCAACATCATACTTAATGGTGAAAACCTGAAAGTCCTTCCTCTGAGAACAGGAACAAGACAAGGGTGCCCACTCTTGCCACTCCAATTCAACATAGTACTGAAGGGATTCTGAGTTTAGAAAAACCTAAAGAATCCACCAAAAAATATTAGAAATAATTAACAAATCCAGAAAATTTACATGGTACAAAATCAACTTACAAAAATCAGGTGCACTTCTATACACTAATAACGAACTAACAGAAAATGAAGTCAAGAATACAATCCCATTTACAATCTCAACAAAAATAACAAAATATCTAGGAATAAATTTAACCACAGAGGTGAAAGACCCATACAATGAAAACTGTAAGACGCTAGTGAAAGAAATCAAATAAGACACAAAGAATTGAAAGATATTCCATGCTCATGGATTGGAAGACTAAACATAGCTAAAATGTCTGTATTACCTAAAGCAATCTACAGATGCAATGCAGTCCCAGCCAGAATCCCAATAAAATTCTCCATGGAAGTAGAACAAAAAATCCTAAAATTTACATGGAACAACAAAGACCCTGAATAGCCAAAGCAATCCTGAGAAAAAAGGACAAAGCTGGAGGTATCACAATCCCTGGCTTCAAAATATACTACAAAGCTGTAGTAATCAAAACAGCATGGTACTGGCACAAAAACCTGTACACTGATCAATGGAACAGAATTGAAAGCCCAGAACTAAAACCACACATCTATGGACAGCTGATTTTTGACAAAGGAGCCAAGAACATAAAATGGAGAAAAGAAAGTCTCTTCAATAAACAGTATTGGGAAAACTGGACAGTCACATGCAAAAGAATGAAAGTAGACCATTATCTTTCACCATTTATAAAAATTAACTCAAAATGGATTAAAGACTAGAATGTAGGACCCGAAATCATAAAACTCCTAGAAGAAAACATAGGAAATATACTCTATGACATCGATTGTAGCAGAATCTTTTCAAATACAATATCTACTCTGGCAAGGGAAGCAAAAGAAAAAATAAACAAATGGGACTCTATCAAATTAAAAAGCTTCTGCAAGGCAAAGAAGACCAGGATCAAAACAAAAAGACAACCCATCAACTGGGAGAAAATATTTGCGAATCATATATGCAACAAGGAGTTAATCTCCAAAATACATAAAGAACTCATACAGCTCAATGACAAAAAAACAAAGTACCCAATCAAAAAATGGGCAGAAGATATAAACACACATTTTTCCAAAGGAGATATACAGAAGGCATGAACATGAAACGATGTTCAACATCACTAATTATTAGGAAAATGCAAATCAAATCTACAATACCTATCAGAATGGGTATAATTAATACGACAAGAAATAACTAACATTGGAGGGGGTGTGGAGAAAAGGAAACCCTCATTCACTGCTGGTGACAACACAAACTGGTGCAGCCACTATGGAAAACAATATAGAGACTTCTCAAAACATTAAAAATAGAAATTTCATATGATCCATCTATCCGACTACTAGGTATTTATCCAAAGAACATGAAATCCACAATTCAAAGAGATCTATGCACCCCTACGTTCATTGCAGCATTATTCACAATAGCCAAGACGTGGAAGAAACTCGAGTGCCCATCAACAGGTGAATGGATAAAGAGGATGTAGCATATATACACAATGCTATACTACTCAGCCATAAAAAGAAGAAAATCATCCCATTTGCAACAACATGGATGGACCTTGAGTGTATTACGCTAGGTGAAATAAACCAGATAGAGAAAGACAAACACTATGAATTCACTCATATGTGGAAGATAAACAAACACATGGGCAAAGAGAACAGATTAGTGGTTACCAGAGGGGAAGGAGGTTGTGGGGAGAATGAAAGCGGTAAGGGGCACATATGTACGGTGACAGATAAAACCTACACTATTGCTCACAAGCAGGATGCAGTCTATACAGAAACACCTGAAATTGCGCAATGTTATGAACCAATATGACTTCAATAAAATAATTTTCTAAAAAAAGAATTGTCTTTGCCAGTGCTCTCCATCCTTGTGAATTTTTTAACTATCATCAACCAAACATTGCTCATTGGCGATGTGAGGACTTACTGGACGCCAGTGGGCGGCACATGCACTGACACTTCGGCAGATTTAGGGCTGTGGTTATATAAAGGGAAAGTCTTTCAGGAAACATGAAATTTAGATTAGCCCCTCCTTAAATAGTCATAGTCCAAGAAGATCAACATCACACACTTTAAACTTCCCATAGCAAATTCTTTTAGTCTATAAAACTGGTTGAGAGTACAAATGGTTTCATTAAAAAAAAGAATATCACACTATTTAATGCTTGCATATATAAAGATCAAAGAATGGGTCTACTAAGTATTATGTGACTAAAACATTAACTTAGAAATATTACGGCTTGCTCTTTTCATGAAATGCCCTCCCCTCCTCCACACCACCAACAAATAGCACTTTTCCTTGAATAACAAGCACGGGCAAAGTAGACGTGGAAAGACACTTGTACTATAAACTTTAAAGTGATTTTGGATAATGACCACTCTTAGCAGAAAAATATGGCAATCGTGTTCCTTGAAGAACTAGTTTTTAATTTGGCTTTGTCTTGGGTACTACTACTGATAATGAAATAACCCATCTCTACACCATTTGGGGTGGTGGATTAGCCCAGCTTTGGTTGCTTTTCTCCATACCCTTGGCAAATTGATTCCATCACAGGAACAAATGTGAGATGAACTTCAAGTCAAGTAGTTTTTCAGCCTAAGATGTAACTTGGTGGGCACCAATACTGTAATTAATGAGTAGCAAGCAATTGTCATTCTCCATAGAATCAATAAGCTGGGGCGAAGCAAGTGCAGTCTCTGGAGAGTCTGACCCCACTTACTCAAATTCCCTCCTTCTTGCCTAGTAATTGTGCAGCCTTGGGCAATTTGCCCAATTTTGCTAAGTGCCCATTTTTTTCATCTATATAATATAGAGAATAATGTCTATCACAGAATTTTTGTAAGACTAATATAGATAATATTTTTAAAGCACAGTCCCTAGCATATCATAGAAATGCGATAAATGGAGGCAGTTACTGTCATTGTTCTTGTTTCACGGCTCACTACGACACACCCCTTTATAGTTCTCATTGGTTACTGAAAGTTGCTTCATGAACAGCTCTACATGACACTCACAGTTAGCTTTGCATGAGAAGCAAGTCAGTTTGCAACTGCATGTAGTGAGTAAATGAATATGGTTCTTCCTTAAAGTGCCCCAGGAGCAGAGCCACACAGCTCAGCATAGATGTCAGCCTTGAGAAAGAATGACAACTAGAACTGTCGGTAAGAAAAGACTGTCGTACTGAAAGATTATAATAATGTGAGGTAAATAGAACTAGAAAACATATTCAAAGTTCCACCAGAACTTCCCCTCACCACTCATCCTTAGGAAAGAAAACAGGAATGATTCGCCTTCTTAAAATGAGAATTCATTTGATATTAAAGCGCAAAGTTTCAAGTGAAAAATGCTTCAAAACATATGCCATCCATCCTCCCACCCTGTCCCCTGCTTCCAGTTCCCAGGCAAACTTCTGTCACTATAGCTCAGTCTGAATTTTCCAGAATTTTATATAAATGGAGTCACATAGCCTGCACACTTTTCGGGGTGAGGAGGCGGCCGACCCAGTCTTCCTCCCACCGTTGCTGGATGCTGGAAGTTCCACCTTCAGCACACTGCCCCCTCCGGTGTGTGGTTCTGAACGTTGGCTTTGCCTCACAGCCCTTGGATAACCTGACGGACTCTGTAAGCATCTTCCCAAAAAAGAAGATGCACTCGTGTAGGTTCCCACAAAATGTCGCATGTAACTTCGGGGCATCCAGAGAAAAGGACTTGCTCTATTGTAAAGCTTTTGTAGCTGCCCAGTAGAGGATCAGACTGAGACTCTCTATCCGCTCATCACGTCAAAGCTGGAAAAGCAAGAGAAACCCAAACCTCTGCAGAGTTGCGCATTTATATTTTGGGTGTCGACCAGAAGGAGTAGATATTTTTTTTCTCTTCCTTTTAGTGAGCACTATACATGATGGAACCAACCTTCTTCTATAGAAGAAAGTATTTCTTTTTCATTTTCATTTTCATTTCTGTACCTGGATTTTTATGTGTGTTTTGAGGGGTAGAGATACTATATTAATGTGTATATATATTTATATATGTGTATATAAATACACATAAAATACAAAGGTGAGCTTAGTCAACCATTTGCAGACAAATTATCTTGGAAAATGATGTCCATATTTATATGCAAAACCACCCATCAGATTAAAACCCTGTTTGTTATGTCGCAAAATATTTCATTTTATGCCTAGATGATAACTTTATTTTCTCTCTTCCCTTCAGCAACAAATGCTGCAGCATTGTTTATAAAAGGAACAAATGTGAAAGAAAAGACATTTCTTTGAAGAGAAAACAGATAGATACCCTGGCAAACTAGAGCTTGAGGTGTCATTTCCTAAAGTTCAAAATCTTGAAAAAGGAAATGAAAGAAACTCAACTCTTAAGACAGCTTTAATGCCGGCTTTGATCTCAGTTCTGGGAAGTTATTAATAGAAAGTGCATGTTTACATCTAGGATTCAAAACAGGATATACTTCTTGTCTTTCTGATAGCAGACATTCTGACAGGCGTGAGGTGGTATCTCATTGTGGTTTTGATCTGCATTTCCCTACTGGTTAGTGATGTTGAGCATCTTTTCATGTACCTGCTGGCCATCTATGTCTCCTTTGGAAAACATCTATTCAGTTGCTCTGCCCTTCTGTTTTAATTGGATTGTTTGTTTGGAACGAATGTTGGAGAGGATGTGGAGCAAAGGGAACCCTTGTACACTGCTAGTGGGAATGCAAACTGGTGCAGCCACTATGGAAAACAAGATAGAGATTTCTCAAAAAATTAAAAATAGAAATACCAAACGATCCAGCTATCCCACTACTGGGTATTTATCCAAGAACATGAAATCAGCAATTCAAAGAGACTTATGTACCCCTATGTTCATTGCAGCATTATTCACAATAGCCAAGATGTGGAAGCAACCCAAGTGCCCATCGACTGATGATTGAATAAAGAAGATGTGGTATATACATACAATGGAATACTACTCAGCCATAAAAAAAGACAAAATCATGCCATTTATGACAACATGGATGGTCCTTGAAGGTATTATGCTAAGCAAAATAAGCCAGACAGAGAAAGACAAAAACTATGAATTCACTCATATGTGGAAGATAAACAAACACATGGGCAAAGAGAACAGATTAGTGGTTACCAGAGGGGAAGAGGATTGGGGGAGGATGAAAGGGGTAAAATGGCACATATATATGTGACGGATAAAAACTAAACTATTGGTGGTGAACACGATGTGGTCTATATAGAAACTGATACACAATAATGTATACCCGAAATTACACAATGTTATAAGCCGTATGACCTCAATAAAATAATTTTTAAAAAAAGAAAGAAAATCACTCAAATGGAAAAAAGAGAAAAAGAGGTAAAAGCTTCCAGTGATAAAATAAATAAGTCACAACAATGTAATGTACAACATAGAGAATACAGTCAATAATATCACAGTAACATTGTATGGTGACAGATGGTAACTACACTTGGTGTGATGATCACTTTATAATGTATAAAAATATCAAATCACTATGTCCTACACCTGAAGCTAATTTAATATTGTATGTCAATTATACCTCAATTAAAAAATAAAACAGAAAAAGAGGGTATACTATGCAATGTTCAATAAAAAGTTGAGTAAAGAGTAACGGATGGCTTTGTAATATTAATTTAAAAGAATTATCAGGGCCAGCCCCGTGGCCGAGTGGTTAAAGTTCCATGCACTCTGCTTTGGTGGTCAAGGTTCACAGGTTTGATTGTGGATGCAGACCTACTCCACTCGCCAGCCATGCTGTGAAGGTGTCCCACATACAAAAATAATGGAGGGGGATTGGCACAGATGGTAGCTCAGGGTGACTCTTCCTCAGCAAAAAAAAAAGAAAAGAATTATCTCCCTTTTTAAAGCAACTGAGGAGATTGTTAAGATCGGTATGTCACAGGAGATTAAAATAAAGGATTACTAGCCCTCTATGCCTTGGTAGGAAACAATATGGTGGAGCTCTCACCTGGGAAGCTGGGGTCTGGGTCCCATCTCTGGTTCTGTGCAGCCATGGGAGGTGTAACCTTGAGCAGGTTCATGTCACCTCTCTGGGCCTCAGCTTGCCTGCTCACAGAATGCATGGGGGGAACTGCACCATCTCTGGGATATTTTCTGTCTACGGTGACCTGTTCCTTAGGTCCTGTTTACTAATCCTCACACTCCGGTGGAGATTTGTAAAATCTTACCCTTGATAGAAATAGTTAATTAAAGAAAAGAAGGAATAATAAGAATTAAATAGGAATCATGGTCAGTTTGTTCAATGGACATTGTTGGGGTTCAGTGTATAAGGGCACAAAAATCGAATTCCAGTCAATTTTTGGTATTTTCATAAACAGAATTGTTTATGAAAAATCATGAATTGTTCATGAAAAATTGTAGATATCTAAAATATTTTTATCAGACTAAAATGCTCTAATTAATGCTTGGCTTGTCAAATGTTTTATTAAATTCAGTGAAGAAATTATTTTATATTCCCCAAGTAAATATTTTTGAGGTAATGAGAAAACATCTCAGAATAGTCTAGAGCAGCGCAAGGAAAAGAGAGAGAGAGAGAGAAATAATCCACAAAGTCACAAATGTGCCCTAAATACTAGAGAGGCGCCTGCCTATATCATGGAAGAGAAAACGAAAACAAAACACAAGCCCAGGAATCAGCCAACAGCTTCAGCTACTAAGACGTTTCCATTGCTGGGTTAAAATGCTTTGAGACGTGTTCAGACCACAGCTTTTCCTTTTTCATGAGAGATTCGTTTTCTTTTTTTTTTTTTTTGAGAAAACATATGCCATGTCCAGACTATCTGAGAATGAATATTCTTATTCCTACTCTAATCTCCTTTCCTTTTCTGGTTCCTTCCCTGCTCTTTGCTGCCCACAGGGAAAAGGCTGGCGGGCAGGAGGAAGGGAAGAGTATTCATGCCAGCACGGCCCTGTGGGTCAGCCCGTCCAGGCACCAAAGGAGTGGGTCAGCTTCCCAACCCGCTGGTCAGAGTCCCTGAAGTCTGAAGGTGAAGTGACAGGTCACCTCGTCTGGCCTTTTCCCAGTTTGGAGCTATGCGATTGTCACAGTCACACCTTTTTTTGTAAATGGATATCAATTGTGCTATTATTTAGTAAGTATTTTTCCTTCAATGGTTCACTTTTTTATTCAAATAATTTTTTAAAAAATAACTGGTATTTTACTAACCAGTTTAATTTAACAAAAACAGAAGTTAAACATAGAAATATATACAATAAAGGCAACAAAGTATTATTTAATTGCCACTAAATACCCTTGCCTGCTAAACCTGCAGTCTGACGTCTGCCCTCTCTTTGTTAAGAAGGAAAATTACTAAGATGATAAAGGTTTATTAATCCAAAATGGAAACACTTTTCCTTGACAAAAATCAGAAGGAATGAAAGATAACTGAGAAGGAAGAATTTTCTCATTTCTGCTTCAAGGTTATTTAACACCCTGTCTGAATCATTAATAATCTTTCCGTATAAAGCAGGACTAAAAACAAAATGGCAATAAGGTATCTTTTAGTGATATCAAACAAAGTTAAAAAAAATCCATTTATTCTACAAAACCCATAAATTTTAGATTGATACATTTGAAAGCAACATAGTCTTTCTTTTAATACAGCATTTACTCTTGCTTCTGCATCTTCTCAAGAAGATTTTAAAAAATTAAAAACAAAACTCTTTGTGGATGAAAATCTTATGATTTGTTTTTGGAGAGAAAGCAACCAAATGAACAATACAGAACAAAGCGATCCTTTGTTTGTCAGATAACACAGCAATAGCTGCCCTTTGTCCTTTCATGTATTGAACATCTTCTCTGGGACAGACCTGGTGTTTTGGTGCTTTACAAACATGATCTCAATTAGCCCTCCCACTAACCCAGTGAGGGAGGTGCATTGTTATTCCCATTTTTGGTTGAGGAAACTGAGCTTCAAAGAGGGAAAGAAACAAGCTCAAGATAACATAACTGGTAATGGAGAAGCAGGATTCAAACCCAGCCTGTCTCAGTTCCCACATTATTTATTGGATAAGGAATAAAAGAGTTCAAAGGGGTGAGGCAGGAGAACTTAGCTAAAGTTCTTTTCATTTTATTTTTGGTCCCTTCCTACTATAGTTTCTTCTGTACAAAATCGGTGGTGCATTTCAGATCCCCTGCATTCAGGCGCAGGTAAACTCCTGACAACGGTCAGAATTGTCAGAAGAACTTCCCCAGAGTGCGCACTCCATGGGACAGCCTGGTTGGGCGTGCCCAATGCAGGGTCCAGTGCTGGGAGAGTCATCAGAGGGTTGCGTAAAAATCATCTAATCTAACTGGAACACAGGCTAAGAAATTAGCCCAGGTGCTTGGTTTTAAAAACAAAACAATGGCTCTACACTAACCATCCCCCAGTCTGCATGGACGGGCCAGCAGAAGCGTTGGATTTGACACCAAAAGCAAAGGCAATAAAAGCAAAAATAAACAAGTGGGATACATCCAAATAAAAAGCTTCTGCACAGCAAAGGAAGCCATCAGCAAAGTAAAAAGACAACCTACTGAATGAAAGAAAATATTTGCAAATCAAATCTATGATAAAGGGTTAATATCCAAAATATACAAAGAAGTCATACAACTCAATAGCCAAAAAACCCCCACACAATCCAATTAAAACATGGGCAGAGGATCTGAACAGACATCTTTCCAAAGAAGACATTTAGATGGCTAACAGGTACATGAAAATGTGCTCAACATCACTAATCATCAGGGAATGCAAATTAAAATCACAATGAGATATCACTTCACACCTGTTAGAATGACTATTATCAAAAGGACAAGAGATAAATAGCGTTGGCGAGGATGTGGAGAAACAGAATCCTTGTGCACTGTTGGTGGGAGTGTAAACTGGTGCAGCCACTATGGAAAACATTATGGAGGTTGCTCCAAAAATTAAAAATAGAACTATCATATAATTGAGCAATTCCACTTCTGGATGCAAAGGAAATGAAAACACTAACTCAAAAAGATATATGCACTGCCGTGTTCATTGCAGCATTCTTACAGTAGTTAAGACATGGAAGCAACCTAAGTGTCCACTGATGGATGAATGGATAAAGAAAATGTGAGACACACACACAATGCAAGTGCATGCATGAATGCACAATGGAATATTATTCAGCTATAAAAAAGAAGGAAATCTTGCCATTTGCAACAATATGGATGGATTTTGAAGGACTTTTTAACTAAGTGAAATGTCTGACAGAGAAAGACAAATACCATATGATCTCACTTATATGTGAAATCTTCAAAACAAAACAAACAACCAAGCTCATAGATACAGAGAACAGATTGGTGGTTGCCAGAGGTGGGGGGTAGGGGTTGGCAAGATGGGTGAAGGGGGCCAAAAGGTACAAATTTCAAGTTGTAAAATAAAAGAGGCGTGGGGATGTGATGTTCAGTATGGTGACTATTGTTAATGATGCTGTATTGCATTTTTGGAAGTTGCTAAAAGAGTAGATCCTAAAAGTTCTCATCACAAGAAAAATAAATTTTGCAACTATGTATGGTGACGGATGTTACCTCGACTTATTGTGGCGATCACTTTGCAATATATAGAAATGTTGAATCATATGTTGTACACCTGAAACTAACATGTTATACGTCAACTATATCTCAATTAAAATAAAAGAATATGTCTGTTTACTTTTTTAAGTGGCTTACACCAAACCACTGAAGCCACAGCAAGCTCTCAGAACTCACAGAATATTCCCACAGCTTCAATACGTACCAAAAACCTGGCTGCTGCCGTCAGCCACGGAGGATATCAAAGGAAGATGAAACTGGGAGATGTATGTCTTAGGAATTTTCTTTAAATTTTCATGTTTCTTTTTAACATACTTTTGTAGTTGTTATTTAAAATCACTTATAGCCCCTTGGTGATGAATCTGCAGAAATCAGTAATACAGCGTCTGGTGCAGAGAGGAGCTCTCTGTATGATCAGCTTTCTGGCTTTCTTCGGTGTAGAAAGTCAGATCCAACAACCAAGGCTGTCAGTGCAGAGAAATGGCTGAGGAGCTTTTTAAGAAGACTGGCGCAGGGCCCTAGTCCAAACGAATTCAGTGAGAACGTTCAGAGATGGGGCCCTGACACTGGTGGTTTTACAAGCTCTCTGGGTGACTCAAACACGCAGGCAGAGTTGAGAACTGTTGTTTTAGGTTGTGAAGAATAGCACATGAAGAATTAACACAATGTGACGTCTTAAAGTAGAAAAGATATTCCTGTTTATTTTGCACTTGGGCAGAAATCATACATATATATATATATTTTTTAATACACCAAAAGCTTGGTCAAATTCTCTGTAACAAGTTTTATGTAGATTCCTATTTCATTATTTTTAAAGGAGGAGAAGGAAATCATTGGTTTAGGAAGCAAAGAAGGCAAAATTAATTTTAGTCGAAAAATAGTTTCAAAAGGCCAACTGATATCCATAAAAAAAATGTTTCATTGCAGGAAGACTACTAGATATCGCACTAGTTTTATGTCATAAATAGGAACTTAATGAAATGGAATCTGGCTTGTATTCAGTATCTGCTTAACAAAAGCAGGTCCATTGCTCTGTATACTGATGGGGTCCAGGGCAGGCCGCCCCAAGATGAGCCACTGTGGTATGTGGATTATTTCAGGCTGAAGACCATAAAGGCTCAGATTCAGCAAGAACACTCGACCTTTCCCCACTAACTGCCTAAAACAAATTTAAAATAAAACCCTGTCCCCAAGACAGACCATCACCATAGATAACTCTGGGTTCTGGTAGACTGGGAGGATCCTTGCTAAGCCTGCTCTTATCAAAGTTCTATTTACCAAACATTTGCTTCTCCATTTCCATGTGAGTTGCCTTCCTCCCCCTTGAAGACCCAAACCACTACCCCAAACGCCTTCCTTGTCTGTAGCTGAAGATGCGTAAACACGCAGCCTCGGCCAGTTGGCTGAGTTGCTCAGTTTGCCTGAGCCTCTCCCATTTATACATGTTATAAAGCTTTGTTTAATTTTCTCCTGTTATTCTGTCTCATGTGAATTTAATTCGTTGTCCTGCCAGAAGGACCCAGAGTGGGTAGAGGAAATGTCTTCCTCCCCTACAATACATATATTTTAAATTTAGTAGCCTGAGTCCCTGGACATATTGTTGACCTCTTGCAACAATAATTGAGTAATAAACTTCAATAAGAATCCAAATCTCTTAGAGATGATGATGATGATGATGATGATGATTCCTTTCAAGCTGTGCTGGCCTCTGAACTGGGAAAAAACATATGTTGTTGTCTAAAATGTTTAGAAGACTAACGGAATTCTTTGTGTTTTCTAATGAAGAGAAGGATGGGAGACTAGCATCTCTTGAATGCCTACCATGTGACATGCAGTATGTTAGGCACACCATCTTGCTGAATCTTCAAATAACCCTACAGAACAGGGAGCAGCAAACTGACCAATGAGCCAAATCGCCTGGTTGTAAATAAAATTTTATGGTACATATACCTGTTTACCTATTGCCTAAGCTTCTTTCTCACTACAGAAGCAAAGTTTAGTCTTTACAGCAGATAACATATAGACCAAAAAGCCAAAAATATTTACTCTCTGCCCCCCTTAGAGAAAAAGGATGCCAACTCTACCACAGAACAAGGAAAACTACCTGTTTGAACCAAGGTTCAAATCAAAAGCTCGAAAGTGATAGTTTCTCTTCAGAAACTATTTGTTGATTCAGAACATAGTCTCACAAAGTGAACTAGCTAGAGAGAGGCTAATGATTAAATAAATATTGTACTCAACTTGAATATTAATTCCATAGTTTTGCAATGATAAGCATTTTCCCTTGTGTTTAGAAGTCACCGGAGTTTCTCACTGCTTCTTGTTGAAAGAGAATCCAGAAATAAAGCTGTCAACTACTGAATTTGCACAAATGTATTATAGATGACAGCTATGAAGAGCATGACTTATAATTTAGCCACGAAAATACTCCATTACTTGAAATGTGGACACATGTCAAGGGATAAAAAATATTCACCGAAGAGATTTGCAAATTTGCACAGAAGAGACTAAGCAAAATGATATGCTGGACTTTTATTTTATGTTGGCGAGAGGACACTTTCTCCCCACTCTTGACATTTCTTTCCACATGGAGAGAACTCTACTAGCATAATGCCCCTGGCCCGTCTCTGTGCTTTCTCTTTCCTCACCGGGTGAAAGAGGGACTGACTTACAGCAGTGGGTTTTGAAGGAGAACCAAGGCAGGAGCCAGGCCCTCCTCTCTCCTTTCCTTCCTCGGTGATCCTCCACATGGAGCACACCTATTGCCCTCTGCCTCCATGCTGTAAATCTAAGAGCCAGGATCCCCTGGGTGAGGACTCTCATGACCCCGTGGGAATGTTTAATTCCGGGATTCGAATGCTTGCTTGCCTAGAGACATAGATCGTATTCACCAATATCAACTTTATCAGAAATAAAGATTATAGTTTACACCCAGCAGTTTTACTCCTAGTTATCTCTTAATTTGTTCTGAACTCAAGCAAGGTAAAGGGTGCTGTTTATTGGCTGCCCTCAAGCACCTCAATATTGTGTTCCCTGGCCAGTAACTTTGAGAAACCAAATAACACGAGGTGAGGCTTTGGGTGGGCCATGGCATGCGATTTGGGTCTTTGAACTTGAAAGTGAAGGCAGGAGATGTTGACCCTGGTGGTTAGTAGAGGCTTCTGGGAGGTAAGAGACTGGCTTTTGGGCAGTTGACTTTTAATTAGAGCAACCTCTGTGGACAGCATTAGGTTAGATGCAGACCTTGGGACTTTGACCGTGGGGAGTTGGTGCGGTTTACAGAAGCTTTGTTCACAGGTGAGTGACTCTATTTACAGAGACAGGTGTGTACCAACCATTACAAAAATGGGGTGTAGGCCTCAGAAAAAGCTCAGGCCTTGGAATGCTTAGCCAAATGCTGACCATGGAGCTAGCTTCGGCAGATGGTGACTGCATGGGTCCTAGCAAGCAGGTGGCAGACTCAGCCTGCAGGTGGCTGCCCCTTAGCCTTGAACTCTTTTGGTGCCTCTTGGACCAATATTCCTAGCTTGGCAGAATAAGATTGGATCTCCTATGCATTTGGGGAAAGAATTCCATGCACTGCTTCTAACTGGAAGACAATGACTGCTAGAGCATTAGGGATGTTCTGCCGCTGTACCACAGAAGCAGTCATAGATAACACACAAATGAATGAGCACGTTTATAAACACAAGTGAGGACTATAATTTGCTTGTCTCTGTTCTAGCTAGGGCAGCACTGGGTTAGATGTCCCAAACTTTATTTTGCTTTTATGTCCAAAAGGGGTCATTCTTGAGTTAATGAGAATTACCTACACTCAAGAGTTAACCCCACATGTACATGCAGTTTCAAATTGGCTCCAAATTGGTTGGTTACAGATGAGGGAGGAATGTATGCCTAGAGGCAGGGTTTTGAGGCTGAACAATTCCATAAGAAGAGGTGGTGGAGACCGCCATTGTGGCCCAGGCCTGAACTCCCTCACTCACTAAAGAGCGTGATACCAAGTCACTAGGTAGATCCTTCAGCTAGCTCAAGGGCAGAGCATCAGAACCACAAGTTCAAAGGGGAAATGGAAATCAAGAGGTTTTTAACAGACTGGAGGGGGAAAAACGCTTTTCAATGTGGCCTAGAGACTGATGCTACCACAGTTGCTAATTTCTAAAGTATGGAAGAAAGCAGCAATGTCTAGTATGCTATCCTCCAGAAGAAAATAAAGAATGTACGGTTGAGTTTACACTCAGAGTCAAAATTAACATTTCGTTGATCATCGTCTCCCAACTGAATTTAAATTCAATCATAGATTTTGAGTCACTGGCCTAGAGTGACTAACATCATGGCAAGTCAAAAATCACAATTTTTGTCATTTATCCTCTCCACTCTGATGTCATGAATATCCACTAAGATCTTTGGCAACACTGGATATGACTCGTTTCCACTAGGTTCTGGGAACACATCTTTGCCTGAAATAACTGGCCCATGAGCCTGGAGACTGGCTTGTTTTGGTGAGTGGGTGGGGCCAGTTCTCAAATAACCTCTTGGGACTCTTCAGCGAGGCGAAGTGTGACAGACTTGGCTTGAGACGGACTTGCCTGTAGCCACCGAAGGGGTCGCAACACTCTCCAGGCCTCAACAACCACCTGGCGAGGAATGGACAGAACCGGAAGGTGGGGAGGTTGGTGAATTCCGGACTTTGATTCCTGTGAAATCAGCCCACAGGGCCAGAGGATTTGATTATGGACTTGAGACTCTGAATTTCAGAGATTTAATCTTCGGACTTCAATTCTCTTTGGCAACCTGAAAATAGAATGAGGTCTCATACTCAAACGTGTGACGCTTTCTCACTCTCGTGTTACCGTTGGATCATGTGGTAGACTCGATGACCGTTCTCAGGCACTTGTCCGAGAGTTTAAAAAAAAAAGGGACTATTGAGGGCTGATACTTTCCATTGGTGCTATTTTTTTCTCATGTGAGGGGAGTACAATTTCCATAACACTCTTGGCTTCTCTGATTTAATCTAACGTGAATTTTAGAAGAAAAACTGGAAAAGTGGAGTTCGACTCTCTCTTCTCCTCTTTTTCTGGGTCCAAGCCACCCAGGTGAATGATGCATTCTGCTCAGCGACTCTACACTGTAAGCTGTACAGAGTCTGTCCTTTCCCTTAAGTAAGGAGGCTGCCCCAGGTCATCGCCCATGCCTTGGGCATGGTCATACGGATTACCTATGCTTCTGGGATGCCTGAAGCAGAACTCGAAGATAAAAAGTGTCCTGAGACTGTTGCTATTAAGCATTGAAAGAGTGGTGTGAATGTGTGAAAAGCTATGTTATTCTGTCACAAAGTATCCATTGTTAACCTTCTGAGAGAACTGTACAAGGAAGTCAGATGTGGGGCTGGTCATGAGGAAGACATGGTGAGTTTTGCTTGGGATAAGCTGAAATTGAGATATAATGAGAAATCCAGTAATTGAGAGCAGGAGGAAGAGAGAAGTCAGAGTATGGTTTTGGGTCATCTACATAAGTGACATTGAAACCTCTTGGGCAGGATGAAGATGATTTAGAACATAAGAACAAGAAGGAAACACACAGAATTACCCTCAAGCACTGTTGACAGCTTTGGAAAGAGAAAAAAGTGTCAGTGAAGCAGTTCTAACAGGTTTAAACAGAGGGAAATTGTAATGTTTCAAAAGAAGAGAGTTTCCAGAATGAGAAATCAGTGGTGTGATATATTGTGAGATTAACAAAGAGAATAGATTGAAAATATATCATTAGATTCAACAATGGTGGTAACTGATGAAAAGAATGGGTACACAGAAATGTTGTCAGAGTCACGCTGACTTTTTCTTATTCATGTTGGGAGATACCAGAAGATATTTGAAGATGGAAGAAGTGCAGCCAAAGGGGAGCTTCCTAAAAGTGAGTGGAAGTGTTTATTTAGACACAGTTCATATCTTTACTCCTAATAAATCTTCAGGAGAACTACTCTTAGTAATCATTGGAAACCAATCATTTCCATGTTGTACTCATTCCTTTTGTTCACTAAACATTTCCAAATATTAGAATTTTTTGCAGCACATTTGAGGGGATTATAACCTTTAGCATAGTTATACAATCCAAGCATATAGAGTATCAATCTCAAAATAGATGTTAACAATCCGAATAGGCACAATGCGCCATCCCTGCCTGAGAGCTGCAGTATTTTGTAGTATCTCCAAACACAGCCGAATTTCCTGCACTGTTTGTCTGGTTTCTTTTTAGCAGCTATTGAATACTACTGTTTATAGCCCTGAACATGCTTTTCTCCAGTTTTATTGAGATATAATTGACATACAGTTCTGTATAAGTTTAAAGTATACCACATAAGGACTTGACATACATATATTGAAAAATGATTACCATAAGTTTAGTTAACATCCATCCCCTCATACAGCTACAAAAAAAAAAAAGAACAAAGCCACACTCAATGTACTCTCAATGCAAATTTTTCATGAGTTCCATAAGCAGAACATTTTTTTTAGCATCAAACTTAGCATTAAAGCATGCCTCTTTCCTGGGTGACCATATGCCCCAATTTGCCTGAACCGTTCCAGTTTGTACTTGTTGTCCTGATATCATTATTAATGGCACTCCTTTTTACTCTCACAAGTGTCTTTGTTCAGATGATAAATCATATGGTCACTCTACTCCTACCGCTTAAGTCCCTATGCCGTCCTCCAACGCAAGATTGCCTCAACTCTGTGCTGTGCCTGACAAATGTAGTTGTCACAGTGACAACAAAATAAATATTACACATCTTCACAGCATGTGGGCTCATAAGCACATCAGAGCTTATTGACTGAGATCACTGTGCACGATACATGGAAAGATCTTCAAAAGTAGAGCGACGATAGAAACTACAAAGATGTGGCAGTGACCAGAAACTCTAATTTAGGATTATAAAACCCCAAAACTGAGGTTCACAAAGGAGCAAAAAATCAGAATGTTAGCCTTCAAGGTTGAGATGAAAGGTAACCTTTACAATGGATTACTTTCCAATTCCTTCCTTAAAAAATGTCACCATATATAATATTCGTGAAATGTCAACCTCATTGTGTCCCATTCAGGTTCAGAAGCCATTGTGGCTCTGCTACTTATGCATCCTTAGCTGTGGACTTGCATGGTTCAGGCTTCAACTTCCACCTCCTTTCCTAATGCATTTCCCTCTATTCTAAGCAACATGGGCTTCCTTTTCTCTGTTCATTGCATCAATTGGCTGCATTGCTCAGGAGGTGCAAGAAAGATTGCTGACTTTCTTTGCCTTTCAACTTCAACTTTTCTGCTCCATGCGACGTCCTGCTCATTGTGATTACTATTCCTGACTGGGAGTCAGGTACAGGAGGATTCCAAATCTGGCTGATCATCTGAGTAAAATGGAAAATTTTAAAAATAGCCTCATTCTAGAATGGCTCCATTCTAGACTTACAGGGTCTAATTCTCTAGGGTTAGGGCCTAAAAATCTATGCTTTCTAGGTGGTTCTCAAGTGCAGGATCTATACCACATTTTGGGCACTTGGACTTTGCTCTACTATTATTTCTTTTTTATCTGTGCTTCTCAAGGTCACTATGTTGCTAAATGCAGTGGTCAATTCCAAATCCTCATCTCCTTGACCTTTAAGTTGCATTTGATGCAGTTTACAGATGTCAGCTTTCTCTCTCTCTCTCTCTCTCTCTTTCTCAGAGCAATTTCTACACCGGGCTTCATCCCCATCTTGGTTTTCCTACTACCTCACAAATTATTCTTTTTCACTCACTTTTGCTGGTTTCTCCAATTTTCCAGCCCTCTAAGCTTGGAAGAGATCCACAACTCACTGCTTGGATCTCTTCTCTTTTATATCAAAACGTATTCCCTAGATGGATGATTCCATCCAGTTGTATTGCTTTAAATACTATCTCTATGCTGACAACTTCCAACTTTACATTTCCAACTTGGACTTCTCCCCTTGATTCCAGGTCCTGTATCCAGCCACCTACTCGGCATGGCTACACGGCCGTCTAACAGGCATCTTGAGCCTAACATGATTAAGGCTGAACTTCTGATTTTCACCACCCCACCCAAACCTGCTTGTCCCTCAGTCTATGTCATCACACACTTTGCTCAGAATGAAAACTTCAGAGAAATCTTTGACATTTCTCTTTTCCACATTTACTCCACCAAGAAATCCTTCTAGATATGCTTTAAAAATGTACCCAGAATTTGGTGACTTCTTACCCATCCCCACTCTATTCCAAGACGCTGTCATCTCTCATCTGGATTATTTCAATAGCCTCCTAAACGGTCTCCCTGCTTCCTTCCTTTTCTTCCTTCTCTCTAGTTGCTGCCCAGCAGTCAAAATAACATCGTGGAAATGGAAATCTCCTATCGATTCTAAGAGTATCTGAAATACTAGACAAGCACTCTTAAGATAAAGCTGCTTAAAGAAGTACCAGGAACCAAAAATGCTGTATGATATCTATATACAAGGTCAGGAAGGGTATTTGCATCCTCGCCTGCTTCAGATGCTATCTTCTGAAAACCCAAGGGTCATGCCAAGCCCGTATTTCCACTTTGGCTCATATCACAAAATTCTCGACTCAAGGACAGGGCAGTCAATTCACTTCAAAGGCAGAGACTGCCATTATTTCCTCTTTCTCTTCACAATGTCTCTTACTTTATAGACTTTTTATCTTTTTTATCTATTCCCAGGGCTCCTCTTCCTTCATAGACCATTATGTTATGGTATAGTTCTATACATCAGTATGTTTATATGAGAAAAGGAAAAAAATATACTTATATTTTCTTCTTATTAATACGTGATGTGAATTTGGGAGAAAGAAAGCAGGTAATTATCACAGTCAATATTAATACGAAAAGCAGCAGGATAAACACGTGATAAAGAGATACATCTTCTTCCCCTGATGCCTTCAGAATCATGTTGGTGTTGATAATTCTCACGGGCTGAGAAAAGCTGACTCATTTCTTGTTTATGCTTGCTTCCAGCCCTGAAATCACGCCAGCGCCACTCAGGAAGGCTACCTGCTTTGATCCAAAAGAAAAAAAGACTCTCGTGAACCTGTCATTACCAAGAAATAAGGAGGAAATTGATTTGGTTGACATTTCTAGAGCCATTCACTAAATCTCTGAAGAGAACATTATGTAATGAGACTTCCAAAATTCCAGTAGTATTCTTGGGGAATTTCTATTTTGAGGATCTTCAGTCTCTCAAAATGTGCCAGACCCTCCCCGTAACACTAGGAGGTGTATATTAACATCTTCAGTTTTTATAAATGAGGAATCAGAGCTGCAGAGGAGTGAGGTAATCTGCCCACGAGCATACACTGTTAGGGGGTCAAGGTGGATTCAAACTAAAGGCTGGCCCACGTCCATGACTGCCGCCTCTGCTGCAATTATGTGCTGCCCGTACAGGGTTCCAATTTGGCCGGCACTTAAGTTGCTGCAAATTTGGGGCTTAATTCTTACCTGTATTTCTAGTCCAGCATTTCTGAAGCTGTGATTTCAAAAATAAAATCAGTATTCCTGGGGTGATGATGCTCTATTAAACAACGTCAAAGAGTCTACTTAATTTAGAACTTTATAGGGGCTTTAATAAGCTTATACACACTATGAATCACCAAGAGAAGGAGCTTCCCAAATTTATTTACCACGAAACTCTTTAAGAGTGTGTGTGTGTGTGTGTGTGTGTGTGTGTGTGTGTGTGTGCGGTGGGGCAGGAGAAATGATGATTGATTGAAGAGGGTGAAACATATTTGTTGCAATCTCAAAAGACACTGTTGTTCCACAAAATTTAAAAAAATACTGAACAAGAAGTCAAATGTCACATTTAGATTTTAATTTGAAATAAATTTTCAATGGTTTAGGACTTTGTTTTATTCACCTTTTCAGCACTCATGTGTTTTCACTTGAAAACAGTTTGACTAATTTTAAATAAAATACTAAGGAGAGTAAATGTTATTATTAGGAAGGCAATTAAAATTAAAATTGCCATTTTGCAATTAAATTCTTTCTTTACTTTGACTTTCTGTATTGCCAAGTGTGGCGGGGGGAGGGGGGAGATGGACAAAGTAAGAAAGAAAAAATAAAAATAAGATCAAATGTGAGATGTGTAAATTCAAGAAATTATACCCAAAGAAAATTTGGTTATTTCTCTCAGGTGGGCTTCATATCTCAGAGGACAATGAGATGGCAAAATTCTAACACAACTTTCTTTTCTCGTTTTCTTTATGATGTTTTATGTTACATTTGATCATTTTTACTCATGAAAAACATCAGTGATACCAAAAATTTTAAAAAGAAAATGATGATTGCAGTCTAAACTCCTTCCTGCTAGAAGTCTGATGGGAAAAGTTTCCTTTTAGCATTCCCAGGGCTGGCTTTGGGAGATGGATAGATGCTGCAGACAGAGAGAAGACACAGATTCTTGGACACGCATCTCTCTACAACAATGTTCAGACTCGGCCATAGGAAAGTTCAGCTCTGTAAACTACAGATACCCAAGAAGACTCTGAATGCCACTCATGGAAGGAATCTAAAAGACATTAACACTTCTGATTTGATTTACTTTCCAAAACAGAGTCAAGGTTATAATTAGTCTTAACCTTTGACAAGCACTGTGTGAAAAAGCAAAAGTAAGCTTTTCACACGGAGAGAGATGTCAGGAACTCAGAACATTCCATAAAGAAACTTCAAAACCCAGAGTAAGCACAGAGCAGGGCTTGACACTTATTTGTATTATGATAAACTATACCGTTATCGCATCTGGAGCAAGGCACTGCCAGCCTGCTGAGGAATTTGCTGGCAAATCAAATGTGTTTAAGACGGGGTATAACAGGAATCAAGTTCTTCTTGTCTTCCTACTGCTCCTGTGGCATCTTGCATCCACATTGAATGTGAATTTGAATTTTAGCAGAGAGTTGCTTATGACGTCAACTTTATAGACAAGTCAGGAATATTATTAAAGGGGCAAAGTATGAAAATGTTCATTTAATGATTTTTTAATTGGAGTTTGGAAATGCAAAGGTGGGAGGTCTATGGTGAAGGACCCAATGAAAGGCAGATGTCAGATCACGTGCTGAAACATTCATCAGAGCGGCATGGAAGCTGGGAAGTCGTAGTTGACTGAAACCCTGGTGCTCATGGATAGTCTTCTAAAGGGAGAAATTTTAGGATGTTCAAGATGAAACTCTTAGAATAACCCAAAGGCATAACAGATGGTATGTTTGTGGCTTTTGCTGTGTCATTTCAGGCATATTTGGAAATCCATTCTGCATTCTCCCTTCAAGCGCTGCCCGAAGAGTCGTTTCCCAGTTCAGTGCTGCTGGGTTACTGGCCTGAGCACAGCACACGCTCTGAACCAGCATGGTGACTAGGCTCTGACTGCCAAGAATCCAGGGCTGGCAGGAATTCTCACAGGCCCCTACGCCAACTTTCTGCAAGGCCCAGGCCCTCCTAAAAGAATCGATTTAACAGAGCTGTGCTCCATTTGCTATGTTTATTCGCATAAATTCTCTCCTAATAGAAAAAGCACGGGATTCCAAGTCAGATAGAATAGCATTTGAATTCCTCCTCTGCCGTCTACAAACCGGGTGATCTTGGACATATTACATATCTTCCCTGGTCCTTAATTCTTTTTCTATAATATAAGGGTAATAATTTTATACATTGAAATGATCTTAAGGAGGAATAAGTCAAAAACACAAGTAAAATACAGCTAGTAAAATGCCTAATTCATAATAGATATTCCTTAAATGTTTGTTCAATTTTGAAAGCTTTATATATGGGTGTGATAGGGGAATAGAAAACCTCAGTTAAATATTTCTCATCTACAATTATCTACTAAAAGATGGAACTCCTAGATCTATGGCCAAGAACATCATTTTCCCCAGGGCACGTTGATGAAATCTTAGATGGTACAGTTGGAGAGTTAGTAGATGGTCACTCTTGTTAGTCGTTAAACTGGGAAGGAAATCTATTTAGATTCAAATCCTCATTCTAACACCTCTAATTGGATAACCTTGTTGTTTAATCTCTCAGCGTCTCACTTGCCTCATCTGTAAAATAGGAATCATATTAATAATGACCTAAGAGAGTAGTTTTAAGTATCTGATGCACGGTATACATCAAATCCATATCACCTTGTATTAGAATTATTATTAATTTTTATTAGAATTATCAGTAGTGATTATCATTAATTGTTCCCTCTGCATTAGTTAGAATAGCTGAGGTTATATTGTGCTAACGCTCCCAAAATGTCAGGGGTTAAAACAGCAAAGATTTCTCTCTAGCTTATGCCAATGATTGCTGTGAGTTGACAGGGGCTCTGCTCATTGCTCTCCTCATCCTAGTCCCTCAAGGACCTGAACTGATGGCGGGTCCATCTTTACCCAGGCTTCCACTGTTAACTGTGGTAGCAGAAGAGTCCTCTGGAGTGTCTGACCCTGACAGTCAAATGTTTAGCTATGGAACTGACCCACAATCCACTGGATGGAACCAGTCACATGGCCCCACTCGAATGCGAGGAGATTAGGCAGTGTGATCCTCCCATATGCCTCATGCACAGGGGCATCACTGCTCGGTGAATGGTAGCAGAGCGTACCACATTTTCAACTGCTTTCTTCAAGGGCTCCTCACGTTTATGCTGAGATAAGCAAAACCAGAGAACTACTTGGGAAAAGGGAAAGAAGACTATCTTCTCCAAGTTGGAGGATGAGAATTCTTAAGCAAGGAAGGCAGGAATGTACAAGAAAAGAGCATCTATTTATTTTCACATTACTTAAAGAAAGGAAAACATAACTGTCACTGAGCTCTAGATTCTTGTGACAGATGTAAAAAAGTTGAAAAAGAAATTATTCTAGAATCATCTTGGATAATGGTCTTCTATAAATAAAATGGGAATAATTACCCCAAAATTCGTTCAAGAAATAGCTTTTACCTAAGTTATCACAGAAAATATAAATTCTCTATTAATTCCCATTTTATATTTCCAAAAAATATTGTTCCTTTCAAGATTAAACAGTTTATCATGGCTGAATCAGATTCTTTTTCATTATCTAAAACTGTGTAGGAAATTAACCCTTGGGGAACATTGTTATCCTGTAGCCTGTGACACTTACTTCACAAGAATAGGTAATCTATTCCTGGGGTCGTACTAGTATCACATGACTATGGAGGCAGTAGTTTGCAAGAGGAGAAAATCTAAATATGAAATATTGACATACGCATATTATATATACTCTGTGGGCTTAGTCTTCACTACAAATCCACATAACATCGAAAAGCCTTCGCCAAATTCACCTCAGAATTGTTTCTCCACAGCTGATTAACCTCTGTGTAAGAAAGAATGATCCGGAAACTTCAGTTCAAACCTCTGCTGAGTCTTCTTTTCTCCTTTTAACAGCAATGAATTCCAAACATTCTTTTTGATTTTGCTTTTTTCCCTAGCTCCATCTTCATAATCACTCACAAAACTGACGTTAAAAAAAATCTGAAGCAGACTCTGCCCAAAATCATTCAAATTCCCCTTTTTTCCTTCTCCATTAACTCCTAACTATTGATACGTGTTTAAAAGCTTAGACTGTGGGTTTTTCACTTTGCCCACGCTTCTTTTCAACACTGAAGTCATTAAGCGGAAGGTGGCAATCGTCCCCTGCTGACAGATAGAACAGAGTCCTTTTTCTTGTTCAGTAATCATAACATTGCAGGCTATTCATGACACCACTTTAGAGACTGTGATTTTTGAAAATACCTTTTATACATATAAAAGAAGTCACTTATAAATGGAGTCCTGCCCTACTGAATAATTGCTACCCAGGGCCAGCAGTCCTCCATTGCAAACTAAAGTCTTTGATATTTCTCATCTAGTAGGAACGACAATTGAGGTGGCAGTTGGGGCCCACCATCGTGATGGTTTTAGGGGCTGCCCTACTTCTCCTGTGTCTGACCCACCCTGGATCTGCCTGGTCACTGGATCTTCAGTTCAAAAGTCCATTATGGCTTAAAATTAGATGGAAAATTTTATGTATATTTACGTACATTTTTTTCTGCAGAGAGGATCCATCAGCCACTCAGAATGGATCCATGACCCTTAAATTTTTAAGAGCCACTGCAATTGCCAGGTTTCTGTTACAGGGCATGCAGCCAGCTAGAGCTCAGATTATGTCTTTGCGGGCAGTGGAAGGACAGTCCCAGGTATGAGAGGAGGTCCAGTCTGGCAGGTGGATGTGGAGTGCAGATCACAGGTCCACAACTGCAGATAATATCTGGAAAGTTCAACATAAGCTGTAGAGTGTCCTAGCGGCCGAGAGGACACAGTGAGAAACAAACCAGGAGCTGGGGTTTATATGGCAGGTCGGCAGGAAGGCAGCACTGGGCAGTCTGCTCACTGCTGGCCAGAGTCCAAGCACTGGACACTGAGCCTCATGAAGTCACGACGAGAAAGACACTAGGACTCAGGACTCATCAGAGGAGGACAGTAAACTTTACCAAAAAAGCAAGGTCTGAGCACAGAAATCAAAATGAGATTCTAGTCATCAGAATTAAAACACAAGATGGAAATTGCACCTGGGATCAAAGGGTAGCTGAGACTCATAGCTGACTACTAAAAACCACCCTCTCTTCCTCCAGAGGAATAGAAGCAAAGCTGAATGTATATATATATATACTCAATTCAAACAAATGTGATGCATGCATACATATGTATATGTGGGGTGTGTGTGTGCCTATGTGCGTACATACTTGTGTATGTGTATATATATATATGTATTTGAAATATATCAACTATTTACTGAGATCCTATCCTAGTCTAGGCACTATGCTCAATTCAAGAGGCACAAAAGGAAAAAAGGAATTATTCTTGCACTCAAATGTGCTAAAAATCTATTAGGGCAAAGACACTTATGGTAAAAGATTACAACAGAAAAAGCTCTGTTAGAGGCGCCCAACGTGCCGTGGGAGTTAAGAGAAAGGCCTGCCTCAGTCTTCCCCAGGTCTCAGGTGCAAACTCTCGTAGGAGTGAGCCCTGTGTGCCAGGGCGAGCAGTCTCTCCTCTGGGGGGCTGCTGTGCCTGCTGATGGACATCGAGTGTTTGTGGCTATGAGGACGAGAGGGCTGCAGCAATGGGGGACCAGCCATGCCCTGACGAAGTCCACTGTCATAGTCAGTCTGGGCTGCTGCAACAATACCGTGGACTGGTGGCTTATGAACAACAGAAATTTATTTCTCACGGTTCTTGAGGCTGGGAAGTCCGAGAAGAAGGTGCTGGCAGATTTGGCATCTGGTGATGCCTGCTGCCTGGTTCACAGACAAATGTCTTCTCACCATGTCCTCGCATGGTGGAAGGGGTGAGCAAGCTCTCTGGAGCTCCTTTATAAGGGCACTGATCTCCAGACGAGTGTTGGCATGTTGTAGAGAAATGGAAAGGCTTGTGCGCTGCTGGTGGGAACGTAAAATGATGCACGAAAAGAGTATGGTGGTTCCTCAAAAAAATAAACATAGAATTACCATTTGGCCCAGCAATTCCACTCTTAGGTATAAACACAAAAGAATTGAAAGCAGGGACTACAACAGATATTTTTATATCAAGTTCATGGGAGTATTATTCATAATAGCCAGAAGGTGAAAACAACCCAAGTGTCCATCTATGGATAAATGGATAAACAAAATGGGCATATACATACAATAGAATACTATTCAGCCTTAAAAAGAAATAAAATCCTGATATAAGCGACGACACAGATGAACCTTGAAGATGTTATACTAAATGAAATAAGGCAAGACACAAAAGACAAATAATTGTATATGAGCTCCCAGACTAGTCAAATTCATAGAGACAGGAATAGAATAGTGGTTCCTAGGAGCTGGGGGAGGGAAGAATGGGGGGTCATTGCTTAATTGGCACAGGGTTTCCATATTGGATAATGAAAAGGTTCTCGAGGTGGATGAGGGTAATGGTTGCACAACAATGTGAATGTACTTAATGCCACTGAATTGTACACTTAAAACTGGTTAAAATGATAAAACTTCGTTTTGTATATATTTTCTAGTTTCTGTAAACAACTTCAGTACAATTTTATTACAGAGGCTGCTCTGGTAAATGATGCTATGGAATCTGGGACAGTTATTACTTCAAGGATGGCTCTGTGAAAGTTACTGAGTCTCCTTCCAGTTTCCTCTGGGAAAAATACCCAAGTCTCGGTGCACAACCAGATGTTCACCGGGAGTGATCTGTAGCCTCCCCAGCATTATAATCAGCACGGGTCTACACACTGTTTCTATCCAGATACCTTGAGGTATTATTGCAATGGTTCTCACTCTTTCTTTCCAGTTTCCCCATGTAGATAGGATACAGATATCTACTTGTGACAAACAGTTTCAAAGTTTTCTCATAGCAATTCAAGTTAATCAAAAGGATACAAGAAGAAGTAACATTTTGATAAATACATAAATATATATCTAAATATATATGAATATATATTACATGAATACAATATTATATATATATGAGAGCGAGAGAAATAGACAGATGGGCAGGTGGAGAGAGAGTGAAGCAGGTGTTCAACCTTCAATATGCAATGAACCTACATAGTTTAAGGCTATACTTTCTACTTGGCTTTTCCTTATTTTTTCTGTCATTGCCACAATAAGAGTGTTACACAGAGTCTTAGGTTGAAAATGAGGACTAGTATTTGTATTTAATGATTCTGGACCACTTCCTCCAGGAATCAGAGGCCAGAACCTATGGAGGCCAGAATCACGTAGCTCAATATCTAAGGGTCATTAGCTGGACTTGGTTTCTGGATGAGATGATTAATGTAATGATTAGGGAAAACAAAATAAATTCTCTCCCAAAATACTAAACTTAAACATTTTTAATGATTGATTTATGTCTTGTGTAGATTTGAAGAAGCCGTAAGACATTTAAACACTAGATTGGAAATTGGAGAACTTGCATTTCTGTTCTGGCACTTCTACTCACCAGCCAAGTGACTTCAGGCAAGTTGTCTAACACTTGAATGTCAGTTTCCTCATCTGTGACCTGGGTTAATAATAGTCACCCTGCCTCCCCTTAGAGTACTTGAGTGCAATAAATTAGATGTAAGTACTTTGAAAATTCTAAAATGCTTCTACAAATGTGAAGATTATTATCACTCTGTAGTTCCCGTGGATAATGAATGGCCAAAAAGAAAGAAAGAAAAAGAAAAGAAATGGGAAAAAACTTCAAACTGCCGGAAATTGTCCAGCAAATATTGAAGCGGAAGCAATTCTACTTTGGGTGAAACGAGAAATTTGAGATTCTATTCTTACATCCTTATGGATAGAATAGGAAAAGAAGGCCCAGCTGTTGTCAGCTATAGGTATGAGTCAAAGAAACAATCTAAGCTCATAGACTCTCCTTAGAGTTCTGTTCCTCCAACCCTGTCTCCCACGCAGACCTGGATGCCCACCTGCAGACCTGTCTCTGTCTTAGGCTCAGTGACCACTACAGACATTCGGCAGGTGGATTCATCCGTTTCATAGGAGCTCCAGCTGACTACTGAGGGATTCAGCCACAAGTCAGCCCCTCCCCTGAGTTCTGACCTCATGAGCCTTTTCTAACAGCTGGACTTATTTCTGAGTTCTGACCCCACTTTGTAGACCAGTTTTCATCCCTGGATCCTTGTACCATTCCTTGTACCTGAGCCTCATCTTGACCACCCTGTCTTCACTCTTTCCTTGTGTCCAGCTTCGGTCTGGGGTCTTCACCTGCTAAGGGTCTTCCCTAGTGCTGCCTTCCTGGTTGTGAGAGCACTGCCTGCTGATACACTCTGAATTGTCACTCAGTCTGCCTATAAGTGTGCCCCTGACCTTGAACTTCCCTGACAGTCCCCCGCTGCTGCCTGATGCATCGGATGCCCTCTGCTACCTGTTGGATGCTCTCCATTCTTGGAATTCTGCTTACTTAGATGAAATTTTTCTTAGTCCCTAGAGTTGATTTACCTCTAAGTGTCTAACTCCAGCAACTGTCACCTTACACTTTCTTCATCTGCTGCATGCTTCTTCAAGGTCAAGCCTGGGGCAAAAGATGCCAAGACCTATTTCCAGCTTTGAGACAAAAGGCTTGCATTAGCTGTCCATTGATGCTTACAAGTTCCGCCTACAACTTAACAGCTTAAAACAACAAACATTTATTCTGTCACTGATTTCCTGAGAGTCAGGAATCTGGGAGCAGCTTACCAGGGTGGGTGTTCTGACTCAGAGCCTCTCTATGAGGTTGCATCAGGAGCTGGCCGTGGCTGCAATCATCTGAAGGGAATGGAGCATCTGCTTTACCTAGTCCCTGGCTGGAGCTCTCAGTCCCCCTCCACCAAGACGTCTTCATAGAGCTGCTCAAGAGTCTTCACATCATGGCAGCCAGCTTCCATCGGTGATCCATCCAAAACACAGAGCAAGGTAGAAGTACAGTGCCTTTTACAACCAACACTGCTGTACTCTATTGGTCACACAGAGAAATCCTGACCCAACGTGGGAGGAAACGATGCAAGGAGGGGAATACTGGGGCGAGATCATTAGGGGTCACCACAAGGCCTAAATGGAAACAAAAGTTCTGGAAAAAGCAAACAACAACAAAATACCTCCAAACAGAAAGACAACAAGGATTTCTCTTCAGTCTGTCCCTGGCCCCTTTGTATCTGACGACGCTGCCGAAGGTCCACACCCGATCCAGAACGTAAGCAAACGAAGAACAGAAGCTCTTCAGCAATTTGCCGGAGACTCCAGCCACTGATGCTCCACTTTCTTGCTCTTCCTCCTATTTTCTTCCTTTGCAGATCCCAGACGATCTCAATGACAACCCTGGATAGGAAACTACTGGCTCCATTCCCAGGCCCAGAGAAATCTCCAGCTCCTCATTATTAATCAGATATCCCTCCAGAGAGATGTAGGGAAACAGAGAAGGAAGGTCACTGAAGGACAGGGAATACTTGCCGACTCGTTGGGACCGTCAGTGTACCGCATTACATTGAGTTCAGTTTACATTACTGAAGGACACATCTTCTTCCAGCACTTCCAAACAGCTCCCAGAGGCTGTTAGCTTTCCTGTAATTTTATTTGAGAATTATACGTATCCCAGAAATGATTTTCAGTGCAATGTGTATACCAATAATATTCAACAAATTAGTAACAGTGGCAAAGCCAATCTTCTTGATTTGATATGAATTATGCTTAAAATACATATAATCTAGTAAGGAAATTATCATTTAGCTGAACTTCTCTCTTCTAGTCTCCCCTTTTTTCTCTCTCTGTTTTTCCTTTTTGAATTGAGAAAAGAAAAAGTCTTAGAAATCATATTTTTCTGAAAGCAAAAATAGGAAACTAGGGCACAGAAGGATAATGGAAAATATCCACGATTGCTTTTGATCTTTTTGACAATTTTTAGATTGCTGTTCTCCACCCCTTTGCCCCAGCAACTCAGCCTTCTCTTTCCTAGACGAAGTATCTAAAAGCGTATCTGTCAACTGAACATGGAGTCAGGCCGAGGGGATGTGGAGGAATGTCGCGGAATGGTATTAGAAGAAAGCTAGGACTTCAGTAAGCATGTGTCTTTCTGTTCTTCTCAAACGGAAGCCTAAAGGCCACCATGTGTTCTCTCCAGTAACTTAAGCAGATTCTGCAGGTTATCCTTCCACTCATGCTTTCTCTGTGCCTGTTGTTACTACATTTAACCTTTCAACATGGATGTTCATCATGCTTAGTCCTGGGCTCCGAGGTCTTTCTAAAATTCTCTTCCTAAGTTATCTCACTCTCTCCTGTGGCTTTAAGTTCCTTCTATATCCCAACAATGCCTACCTTCCTATTTCCAGACAAACCAGCTCTCTTGGTTCCAGTCTCATAGGGGCAACCCCAACTGATATCATTTGCATATCCTGTAGGTTTCTCCAACTTAACACAACTAAACCCAATCCTGATCGTGCGTCCTCCTCCCCAATGTTTGCTTGGCTCCCAGTCTTCACATCCCTGTAAATGACACCACCCACCTGCATAAACCAAAACCCTGGGAATTATTCTTGAATCCTTTCTCTCTCTCACACTCCCTACAGCCAATCTATCACAAAAGTCTGGACCTTTCTGCCTCTGAAATAGACGACAACTCGGTCCATTTTTCTCCATCCCTTTACTCATCACCCCAGTCTGAGTGTCATCATTTTTCACCTGGCTTCCTATAATAACCTTCTCATTGCTGTTTAAAATCTCCTTTTGTCCTTGTAAATCATTTCCTCACAGGGCAGCCAGACTAATCAGTTTAAAATTTCATTTGAGTCTATCTAATGATTTTCCATCACACATAGAAAGAAGTCTAAATTTCTGACCATGGCCTGTGATGCTCGCAGGGGTGATTCACACCCACATAGCGATGTCTCTCTCTTCCTTCTCCCTCTGGCTCTTCAGTCACAAGGTCCTCCTTTCCCTTCCTGAAACACAGCACACAAGGCTCTTTCTCCTGTCAGACCCTTCAGATATGGTTCCCCTGCCTGGAATGTTCTCCTCCCGCCCCCACCTGTAAGCCTCAGAGGAAACACCATGGTGGCAGCTAACGCCCTGGAGTTACCCAGATTAGGATTCACAACTGACCACTTGGAGACAGCTGGGTGGCCCCTTCCTCTCCCACAGAAAGGCGGTAATGAGATCATAAAGTTAACATGCTTGCTGGGCAGTCTGTCATGAATGCAACCCTGTAATTGGTTCCTTAAATGTTACTAAGTCATGTATTCCTCTCACCCCTTTCACAGCCTTCCTGGGGATAACCGATATAAAGAAGAGCTGGGGGTCAGCCACGTGGCCGAGTGGTTAAGTTCGCACACTCCGCCTTCGGCAGCCCAGGGTTTCACTGGTTCTGATCCCGGGCGTGGACATGGCACCACTCATCAGGCCACGTTGAGACGGCATCCCACAACTGAAAATATACAACTATATACTGGGGGCATTGGGGGAGAAAAAGCAGGGGGAAAAAAAGAAGATTGGCAACAATTGTTAGCCCAGGTGCCAATCTTTAAAAAAAAAAAAAAAGAAGAGCTAACACATTTAGGAACTGATACGGCAGCATAGTGCAGTAGTTAAGAGCCTGGGTGGAGGTGTGGACAGGAAGGAGGCTGACTGTCAGATTAACCAGGGTTGGGAGGTGCCAAGAACTCAAGAAAATAAGAGAGAGACAAAGGTTTGAATGAATGTCCCAGAGACAGATTGAAATGGTTTGCTGTGGAAGTTAATCTGGGTAAGTGAGAGCATGAAGGGTTGACAGACATTGGATCCTAGTGAGTCAATGGATTGTTGGATGAGGGACACCAAATGAAGCAACCTGGAAAGGGAGGAGGTAGTGGCAGGATGGTTACAATGGAGACTATAGAGAGGTTGAGGCAGAGGGTAAGACGATTGGAGGGAAGAAGTCAAGGAACCAAGAGGCGAAGGTCCTGAAAGGATCGTCAATGTGGCTAATCGGACTACGATAATTGTGATGGGGTAAAGTAGGACAGCGTGACCTGAAACCTTGAGGACTGAGGAGAAGTAACCTGAGGGATTGGTGGGTGACTGCAACAAGGAGAGGCCATGGGTCAAGTTTAAGCAACATACATATTAAGAATGTCTATTTATATCATGGTTTACTCTTTAGAAAACATTTCAATACGTAACATCTCTTTTAATATTTTTATAAACTCTGTGAAGTAGGACTTTGCGGGGAAAGACAACGTTTGTTCAGTCTGTTCTCTGAGCTGGGAACTGTGCTAAATTTTTTGCATCTTCTATCTTTTATTCCCCAACCTAGCCATCTCTTTGGTCACCTTTGTTCTCCCAGGTAGATTCTTGGAGTTAATAGCCTCCCTCACTCATGAATCAGTCTGATGAGAAGAGCCATCCTTTCCTGAAGATTATTTGACTGGCTTTCCCAACTTTCTGTTTCAACTATCAACTATTTTAATAGTAATTAAAATAGTTAATTCTCTTAGGGAGACTGAACAGAAGAGGTCAGACAGCCCGGATCAAAGAGAGAGGATAAAGTGAGAACGTCAAGTTATGTTGCCTTGGCTACATGACAATAATCTAGGAGAGGAGGTGGAGAATTAAATAAGAATTGAGAGAGAAGTTCTTACTAACGTGCTCCTTGAGAGCTGGATAAGAAAGAGTCAATAATCCACGCATTTGGACAATCCTGCCCAAGTCCTGAACCCCTCTGAAGGCCCCTCCATATGGAACAGAGCCGTCTCCCACTCAGGAGAGCATTCACCAGTTATCCAGCACTGCAGTCCACAGGCACCGACCAGACACCCTCACGTTGTCTCTCGAGGATGGCTGTGTGGAGATGCAGCCATGACGGACGTGTTCATGGAAGCATATCCTCACCCTGTCTTTCCCTTGCCCTCCTCTAAACCCGGAAAGATGCCCCCCTGTGTAGGTATTGATCATCAGTTTCTTTCCTGAGAGAAGATAGAGACCAGCTATTATTGAGCTCGGGGGAGTTTTGTGAGCTTTATTTCAGATAGACACATGTCCCACCCCTAAAGGAAAATGAAGAAAGCTGGCATGTGAATTCAGTGAGGTCAGGCGACAGCAATTGCTGAGGTCAGGGCTCACCCTTCTCACTCAGGGGAGCAAGTATGGGGCCTCCTGAGGGAATAAGGACCACTCCCTCATTTGAGGTTGTGGAACGTCTGAGTGGAAAGGACAGAAACTTTGGTCTTAATTCCTAGTTCTGGCACTTGCTAGCTGTTTGACTTCGGGCAGCACACTACATCTCTTTGTACCTTAATTCCTACACCTTTAAAATGAAGACATTAGTAATAACTTCTGTCTTATTGAGTTGTTTATAAGACATAATGAGTTAATGTATATTTTGTACTGACGCATAGTAGGTACTCAATAGATTTAACCACTTTTAAGGTCAGGCATGTCAGTGAACGCACAGATCCTCTCAGTTGTATGTGCCTGTAGGATAATTTGTGATCCTATTAAACACTCCCAATTGGCCACATCAAATGCTATTTTTAAACTACTTTGTATGAGTTAATGTTTCTTTCCTCTTTAAACAGAAGACACAAGGAGATTATCCTCCTATTTTTGTTGAGCATTTGGTATCCAAGAAGTCTTTTGAAGCCAGCAAACATCTCTTCCTCAAAGCTAGGCAAGAGTCGAGGAAAAGGCAAGCCGTCCTTCCCTCTAGCTCAGTCAGGGCAGCTCGGACTGGACCGAATAAAAGGAAAACCCAGTGGGGCTAGAAGCCTGGGTTCTGGGCTGTCACAGAATCAGGCCAGTACAGTCAAAAGAAAGAGGAACTGTAACACTCCACAGCCACAGTCTGTCTCAACACGGCATGGGCTCGGCATGACCGTGCCCTCTCCTTCTCTGAACCCAAACATCCTCTGATTTAGTCACCTTCCTTGAATGAATGGGAGAGGGTAAAATGGAAACCAGGAAAGTTTAGATTAGATACTTGTTTCCTAAAAATATTTCTCAAATTTATTTTTTCTACTTTCAAGGGCCCTTGTTTATTTGGCTTGTCTCTCTTAAGACAAAGATGGAACGGTTCAGAATGCATCGTGCTCCCTGGAGGCACATGGGGATGTTGTTCCTGCGAAGATTGCCTGATTCGGCCACTTCAAGGCTGGGGAGATGGGGCCTCCCACACCTGCAGCATTATCCCCGTTTCAGGCAGTTATGTCTAAAACCTAAAGGAGAGGGCTGGAGTGATGGCACTTCTTTTCTTCCTGACTCACGTATCTAAAAATCTAAGCTTGTTTCTCTGTCCTAATGACTAAGCACGCTAAGTATTTTCTGAAGCAATGCAACAGGGATAAGCTCTTCTCTCCTGGCATGCCAGCAGCATTTCTGAACTGTCAATTTGTTTCGAGTAAGAGCACTTAGATCCGTCTTCTCTAGATGGGGAAGATCACCGTGCTGAGGGACAGCGCTGCCCACTGGGGAAGCAGCAGACCCTGCTTGCAGACCACAGCTCCCTCAGAAAATTAATGCAAGCCGTCAGCTGGTTTGCGTGACTCGGCGAAACGGGAGCAGGAATCCAGCTCAGGCCGTGGGAAGTTCATGTCTTCACGCAGAGTTCATTTGATGTAGAGATTGCAGATGGAACATCAGCACGAACATCTGTTTCCTGGGCGGGTGATGGCGTGCATCACAGATGCACATAAATACTTAGCATATATTATTAAAGCTTAGTTTTGTGCACATTTCACATAAATATTCAAATGTTTTGCAAACTGATGGTCTCTTAAGCAGAATCTGGTCCTTTCTAAAAATTGTCTTGGCCATTTTAAAGTTGGCTTTAACCTCTCCTAGATGACACTAGAGATCTAGTTCCTCATAATCCTCCCAGCTCCTCCTCATCTTCTATCCGGTCAGCTTCAGTTGTTGGCATGACCTTTCTGACTCCTGAAATAACTGATGTCTGTGAAACCCTAGAAATGGCTTAGTTCTGCCCTTAGCATCATAAATTCCTCTTAGCCAGAAGACTTTGACTTCGTATGGCCTTAAGTTGCTACATCAATGTCACCTTTTAAAGTAGATGTGGTCCTGGAAGCACACAGGCTCAGAGTCCGGGAAGGCTGTAAAGGAGAGAAGCAGCCAGCACCTGCAGGGAGGCCAGACACCTTGCTCCGTCCTCCCCAAAGCAGGTCTACTGTATCGCTGGCCAGCTTGGTTTACTGCCCCACAGATGGGAATCTGTTCAGTTCGTCAACACAGTGAGAGAATGCAAGGAGAGTGGGGCTGGAGACAGGGAAGGCACAAAGGAGACAGGGCCTGAGTGGGCAGCAAGTTCAAGGCAAGAATAGTTTGTTCCTTTCCAGAGAGAAGCAAAAAAAAAATTATTTTGGCAGTAATGAACTTTGGGATATTGATGAAGATCCACAAGCGTGCGGAGACAGCGTGTGGGCTATCACCGGGGTAACTGAGTGGGCGGTAGTTCAGCTGTGTGGGCAGTTTACAGCGAGACAGGAAGGGCTCATCGGACACGCCAGTCTTCTCCATCCACAGCAGCCCGGATACTGTGACTGTGAGCGCAGCTCAGGGTCAGGGAGAGGTGGGCTGGCTGGCAATAGAAGAAGGCAGACGTATTCATTATTAGTGCATCAGGAGAGGGGAAAAAGAATAAAGAAAAATATGAAAAAAGTAAAGTAGGACATGCAGAAAAAAAATCAAGTCTGTTTTTAGATGCACACAACTCCAGTGCACATAAGAGTCTGTGCATGACAAGGACCAGATCCTTTTGAGGCTCAGCAGCATCTCTGGGCCCTTACCTGATGCTGCCACTACCCTTGTCATTGGTTGCTGGATATGTGAAAGAAAAGTCCTTCTACTCCATGTGCTTAGTAAAAAATGATTTCTGATTGAGAAAAATAATCAACTGAGTACGTCAGATTAGCACAACACGTGAAGCCTACCGACAGATTTATAAGATCCTGAATAAGGAGTCACCAAGTTATGGCCTGTTCTATTGGGGATTTCTGTGAAAAGGATTAAGGCATAATATGATTAAATATATCCCTTAATTTTCATTTATGGACATATAGAAGGCGCTGCATTAGCAATATGTTCCAATTAGCCGACTCCTCGGGTTTGTCAGTCTTCTAGAGAGCCATAATTGAATTGCGGTCTACGAATCATGCCACGATTCCCCATTTATTTCAATTTTGAAGTGAGCTAATGCTTCAAAGCTAGAACTTTAACATATGACAGGGGCTTTTCCAAATTATCTACCAAAGATGAGTTTGGCTAATACTCATAAAGGCTGACGTTTGAACGAGACAGTTTCTCATCAACCTGCAGGCTTAATGCCACACAATGTCATGTTAACGTCTAGACTTTTGTGTCTTAGTAGAGCTACAAATGCCAGGAAACATGGCGACTGAAATTCAGGGAAGATTCTATTAACATTCTTGGGCATAATTTTTTTTAAAAAAACATATAGTGTCAGAAGTGGTGGGAAGATCTTAAAAAGCAGATCATTTGGAATTGATTACTTTCACATTTATTGTTTCTTTCCTCATCAAAAACAATGGCTTAAATATTCTTCTTTGCCAGGAAACAGATGCTGGGCTTCACTAATGAGACATTTATGAGTTTTAGCACTTCGTCTTATTTCACTTCTCATTTTAAACAAATTATCTCATAGGAGTCCTTGTTGCAATGCAAATTTGAACTATTTTGCTTTAAACTTCACATTCATAATGATAAATAAAAGCTTTATTTCTCCTAATGTTTATTTTACTTATATTTCAAGTAAGAAATTGAACGCACATATCATCTACCATCTATCATCAACTGGTCTACCACCAGTTGACCAACCACAGTAGATGAGGCCCTGCTGCTATAATTAATCCTAAAACGGGACTGGAAGACCACTCTCTCATTAGTCTGTAGCCTATAGTCCAGTATCTGTTAGCCGTAAAATATTTCTGTAGCCTATTACAAACTTACCATGTCCCAGCAGGGATGTATTTGATAATAAGTTTCAAAATAAACCATGAAATCAAGATCTCTCTTTTATCCTAACATTCCACATCTTTCAACCGTAATGGCAAGTAGAAGAGGAAATTATAGATAATAGCAGGGTTGAGGGGAGCATTTCCTAACCCTTTAATTTAAGACATGAGCCTCCATTGTATAAATGGCCATCCATAGGCATCCATAGGTTTTGTATTGCTACAGACTGAACGTCTGTGTCCCCCCAAAATTCATATATTAAATCCTAGTGCCCTCAGGAGCATTAAATCCTAACACCCTTTGGAGGTGGGAGTTTAAAAGGTGATTAGGTCATTAGGGTAGAGCCCTTCTGAATGGAACGTGCCCTTATAAAATTCATCAGAGAGCCCTCTCACCCGTTCTGCCACGTAAGGACACTGCGAGTAGATGGCTGTCTATGAAGCAGGAAGTGGGCCCTCATCAGACACCAGATCCGCTGGTGCCTTGATCTTGGACTTCCAGCCTTCAGAACGGATGGAGAATACATGTCTATTGTTTGTAAGCCACTCAGTCTCTGGTGTTCTGTTGCAGCAGCCCTGATGGACTAGGACTATTTGCTTTGGGATTAGGAAACGTCTATTAAGAATGATGTGAAGAGTTAGACAATTGTACTGAGGTGACTCAGCTTAGCTGGAGTTTTGATGCTGCAAAGTTGCATCTTAGAAAAGGAAATAAATACCTCATGCCCCAAATCAAACTTGTTTTTCTTATGCTTTGCAAAAACAGTGTGGGTGCTTTTCCACACTGCACTCTATTTCCATGTTCAAAGACGTGTTCCAATCATTTCTGTTAGTCAACTTTCAGGTTATGATTCCTACCATAAGGACTAAGAACTGAAGATTTCTATTTCTAGTAAATGACAAACTAGATCCAGGCTAAATTTCTGCTAGAAACAGCTAAAATACTGTGTAGGATTTTTCAAAATCTTCTTAAAAGAATAAAATACTTGACAAAATAGTAAGGCACTACCAAGGCAAAACCTAGAAGAAAATGAGAATCCAGAGGAATAAGGGAAACACCGAAGCCTTTTCTACTTTGAGGGCATTAGCTGAACCCAGTAAATTTGATGTTTAGGAGATTAGTCAGTCAGAAGTTAAGGCCCAGAGTCGACTCTTGGTGGTAAGATTACTGTGAGACCCTCCCCACATTAAGCTGGGTGCCAATGGGTTTGACTCAGGGTAAAAATAAACCAGAAATATATCTCCTACCCCTGTCCTACATACACACCCCTCGGAAGACTATATGGAAGCTTGCCATGGCAGTGAGTAAACGGGAGAAGATGAGGGGACGGAGAAAGGCCGTGAGAAGTTCTGGTCACCACAGCCTTGCCCTGGTATAGATTTGAAATTTGGGGTGCACTATTTGAGCAGCCAGTCAATCTCAAGCCATAAACTTGGTTGAAGCTGTTATCAAACTGGTGGTGTCCACAGGGCTCCAGAGGAGGAAATGCAAAGTCTCTACAGGAAAGCACCTTAACCTTAGACTGCAAAGAATCATAAAAGTAGTTTTTCAAGAATATTAAGTAGTCCACAATAAAAATAACCAAATACACAAGAAAACAAGGCCGCGTGAAAAATAAGCAGCAGAAAAATAAAATTGCAGAAACAGATCCGAAAAATACTTGAGATATTGAGGTTATCACATCCAGAAATAAAACAAGTATGCTCATTCTGTTTAAAGATATTAAAGACAACTTGAAAATATCTGCAAGGAAGGGAAGCTATAAAAATAGACCCAGCAGATATGAAAAAGAAAGAAATAGTATAAAAGAAACCAAAAAATGGGGGAAATATAAAAACTTAGTTGAAGGGTTGAAGAGAAAATTAGATACAGCTGAATAAGACTTAGTGAATTGGAAAACAGGCCAGAAAATTAACCAGGATGCAACACACAAAGACAAAAAGATGGAAAATATGGAGGAGATTTAAGAAATGGATGATAGAGAGAAGAGCTAACACACTTTTAATCAGAGTTCCACAAGGGGAAAGACTCATAAGAGTGAAGAGGTCAGAGGTAATAGACAATAATTTTTCAGAACTCGAAGAAACAGATTCAATAAATGAAACCACGTTTGGAAATGTCATAGTGAAACTGCAAAATACCACAGAAAACACAACTATCTTAAAGCAGCCACAGGAAAAAAGGTAGATCATCAAAAGAATGACAGAGAGAGGGCCAGCCCATTGGCACAGCTGTTAAGTGTGCACGTTCTGCTTAGGCAGCCAGGGGTTCGCCAGTTCTCATCCCAGGTCCGGACATGGCACTGCTTGGCCTGCCATGCTGTGGTAGGCGTCCCATATATAAAGTAGAGGAAGATGGGCACAGATGTTAGCTCAGGGCCAGTCTTCCTCAGCAAAAAGAGGAGGACTGGCGGCAGTTAGCTCAGGGCTAATCTTTCTCAAAAAAAAAAAAAAAAAGAATGACAGAGAGATCATCAAGGTTTTAAGAGTAACAACAGAAGCTGAAAGTCAGTAGTATGATGGTTATAAGTGCAGAAATAAACTAATTGCCAATCTAGAATTCCATACTCATAAAAATTATATCCTGTAAGAATGTGAATGAACTTAATGCTTCAGTAATGAGACAGAGATTGTCAGACCTGTTTCCAAGAAAAGATACGCTCTTTGCATATCGATGAGTTTAAAGAAAAGACTATAAAGAGGCATTCTATGCGATTCTAGCAAACAACATGGCAGATATAGTCATATTGATATTACACAAAATTTGCCCTTAAGCAAAAAGCATTACCAAAGACAAAGTTATTTTACATTGATAAAAGGTTCAATTTTTCACAAAGATACCATACCGTCTAAATCTGTAAGCAGTTAATAAAATAGTCTAAAAATACAAAAGTCAAAACATGATAGACAAGGAGAAATAGAGAAATATACAACCTAATATGAGATTTTGTTGTTGTTGTCATTGAAGAGAATTTCCCCCCCAATATCATGCAGGTATAATTTCAATACAATAAACTGCATTCTTTATAGCACACAATTCAATGAGTTTTGATAGACAGACACAGGATATTAACATCTCCCACAAAATTTTCTGTTGCCCCTTAACAGTTCATCCCTTTCTTAACTCCTGGTCTTGGGAAACCACTAATCTGCTTTTTGTCACTGTAGATTAGTTTGCATTTTCTAGAACTTATGTACCTGAAGCAAACGGTATGTATTGTTTTGTGTCTGGCTTCTTTCTCTCAGCATAATGATTTTGAGTCATCTCTGTCATTGTGTGTATCAGTAGGTACTTGTTACATTACTAAGAGGTACATTTCTTTGTGTGGGTGTACCACAATTTGTTTACCCATTCACCTGTTGATAGACATTGGGACTATTTCCAGTTTTTTGCTCCCCTAAGGTTCCCTTTCCAGAAGAGGATGAGCTTGGGACTAGGAAGAGTCGTATCAGGACTTCCGTCCATCATGTCAGCCAGGTTCTATTGGTTGTTATACATGTATTTGCTTACTAATTATTCACTGGAATGTGCATACAAGTTAACTTTACCTTTTTTGTCAATATGTTAGATTTCATCAAAAAGAGAAGAGAAATCAAGATAAAGTATCTGAGACTATATTTGCATGAAAGTAAAGCAGCCATAGTTTAGTGAAGAAAAGTCTTACCTGTGATAAAAAATGAATTTGAGCAATGTCACTTAACCTCTCTCAGCCCCTTTCTTTTGTGAAATTAGGATAATAAAACCAGATAAATTATATTAAAGCACTTTGTGATTTGTACCATGCTATACCTCTGAGAGATATTATTATCATTATTACAAGAGAGCAGACAAATGACTTGAACTGGAAGGTTCCAATTTATCTGTTCCCCTGTCTAGTTTGTGGGCTCTTTCCCACTGGGCAACCTTGAAGCTGAGCCACTCAGCTCTTCCTTGAAGAGAGAACCTTCTGCAAAGAGTGTAGCTGGCTGACACCTCCTGTGGCCACATCCTCAGGATCTGCTGCAGCATTCGGGCTGGGGTGACACTGTCCCCAGGCTGCTCCCACCGTCTGATCACAGTAGCCATACGAGAGTTGGGCCATTTCTGCCTGACACAAGACCCCTGTAATGGGCAATCTTGGTTCCAGGGCTCCACCGTTGGCCTAGCCGAGACCCTCTTGGAGCTGTGCTGCGCTCTGAGGCTCTTCCTACCTAATCCTCCGTCATCCTCTCCTCTCCTTCCCCAAGTCAGACCTGCATTGCTGTTTGAAGGCCCTCCCTGACCACTTCTGCCCCTTCTCTACTCTGTCTTTCACAAGACTTTCCCCTAATAAGTCTCTTATGCTTCTAACTCTGTCTTAGCATCTGCTCAGCATCTTGGAGGGTCAGAACTGACTAACATATGCAGAATGATGCTTTCAATTAGAAAGAACTTTGAAAATTTTTAAAAGTAAAAACATAAGAAATCATATGTTTGCAGACTGAGATTTCTGACTTGTAGACAAACAGCCTCATACGGACAATGCAAATCAATTTTTTATTTCTATTTGATGCCGTTGTTTCATGTAAACACAACCAGAGACAAAAGAGATTAATATCTTTATCCAAAGAAATTCATGAATAGAACAATCGAGTCTTCAAAATGTTGTTTGTTTTGCATACTAGACTACATTTTCTCTCTCTCCTTTACTCATTTCTACATTAGATCCAGATTCTCTTTGAAATAGATTTACTAAAGGGCCAATAAATCTAGATTTGCTGAAGTCTCTCAAGATAAAGTCATCTAAATCAAGACTCTGTGTCAATTTAGAAATGTCACTAAACTATAGAAGTGAGAATAGGTAGAGAATTTAAGGATTATAGCAAGCAGAGTATGTTAAAAAAATCTTTGTCTCCACATTTTGCATTTATGATCCAAATATTTACCAAGTCAGCAGCCAAATGAAAATGATTTTTGCACAAACTGTGAATCGAAATTTTCAAGAAACAAGGGAACTGCATTTAAATTTATTTCATTTAAAAATAGTCATGGTTTTTACAAAATGTATCATCTTCTTAAAAATTTAAAGGAAACAATAGAGAATATGACTCTAAAATGGTTGACTTTAAATCACTGTATTTTCTTGAAATTAAAGGTAATGTCTTTGATTCACCTCTAACGTAGTTATTCTAGGAAGTGTCCAGTCGAAATCCAAATTCACACTTAATTTCATTATCTGAGGATCAAATACCCCATTAAAAGGTCAATCTATACATGTATCACTTTGACCATATATAAGGAAAGCATAACTGATTATCTGCACTATTTTAAGTAATATTTGGAACACTGGTGGGAAGGGTAAAGCGCACTGTTAAGAGTCAAACCTGGGTGCGAGGAAGAATTCTATTGCCGACTCAGTGACACAGGTAATGTCACAGCTGGCACGTGTGCAGGACTCCATCTTGTTGACTCTGCTACCACCTTCAACTCCTGCTAAATCTCATCTGATTCTTTTCTTATTTTCTTAATCAACCAGCTCTCCTTTCTCCTGTACATCTGCTCATTTTTTTTCCCTCACTCCTTGTTTCTCTACCTCCTTTTTGATCCATAGATCAAATAGATATTTGAGGCCAATATCTGTTTCTTCGTCTTCCTTTCTTTCTGTCTCTCGAGCTACAGATCAACCCAACTTCTTTTCTACCTTCTTGTATCCTCTCAAATGCCACTCTTGGAGTTGAGTCTCTCAAATTTCCAGCTCTTCTGCACAAGCACATTGCATTGCATACTTTATTTCCCTGCCTCGTCTTCCACATCTTGTCCATCATTCATAACAATTTGACAACATGTCAAGAACATTGCATCCTAAAAGAATCTAGCAACAGATATGTTTCATACAATTAGTGGTATTTGAATGTCTTCAAACAGAAACAGAAATAGGCCCTAAGACTTTAATCTTCAAATGTCTCTTCTGCTTATACTGAAATAATCTTTAAGCCAACTCATTGTTTGCTGGACCAGCTTCATTGGTAGAAGGAGGGCAAAGTTGCTATCATATTGAACTCTTCGGTGTTTACAAACACACAAAGCTCCACTGTGGGCACAGTTCAACCTGGGAAGCCCCACTCTGGTCCTGGAACGTGTTTCTATCGCAGCAGGAGAGAAATGGAAAAACATGGGGAGAGGGAGTTCCTTGAGTAGAATCAGCCAAGACTTCTGAATAACCTGCTTCTCTTGTTTCCAACATCTGCAGAGGCAGTTTTGTCTTCTACCCTGAAATACTTCTTGGCTACCCAAAACCATGTTTTGTATCTCAGAACCCTTTGTTCATTCATTCATTCATTCATGTACTTATTAATGCTTACTATGTAGCCAAAGCTGTGCCAGCCCTAGGCTCTGGTCTCAAGGATGACTCATAAGATACCTCTCTCTGTCTTCTGAAATTCATCAGTCATCATAACTTTCCTTGTGGTATCTGTGCTCACCCAGATGTTAGGATCCAACTGATTCCCGGGAGTGTTAACTAATTAACCCAGATGGCTCACAGGCAGATAAAGTTTGAGGAAGTATGGAGGATTTGGCTTGGATCCTGCGTGTGGAGACAGAACTCAGAGGTCTTTAAATCACACTTCAACCTCCATTCTTGTTTACTAGTCTGGTCTGATTTTGGCAAAGGATGGAGTTTTTGAGGTCCCAAGCCTCGACCCCTCCTCCTGCAATTCTCCTCTTTCCCATCCTCCAAGGCCTAGTTTGGCCTGGTTTGACACCCTCCTTTCAAGGAGTGAAACAACTCCATTTAAGAGAGAAAGAAGAATTCATTTCTAGCACCTCGAACAAGAACACTCCTGCTGGACTAGAGCAGATAAAATTTCAGGCCCTGTTCCCCACCAGTTTTGTAAAAATAGAGGCCAACTATTGACATGGGCTGACGTTTCAGACCAAGATGATACACATCAACCAACACATCCATATTATTGCAACCGTTCCTCGTACCGCTCCACTCCTTTTGTAAGATGTGTCTTCTCACTGGCCAGAAATCCAGGCCAGGTTTAGGGATCCCACCCACCCCTCTAAGTGCACATCCATAAAATAAATACCCACCCATCCCAGGCACCGTGTTGCCGCCCAGGAGGCTGCCGTCCTAACCATCTTCCATGCTGGATCCCTGCCCTTTCCACAAGTTCTCTTCTTCGCCTCCCCTGTCTTCAACAGACTGCTGCTCTTTAGTTCACAAAGTCGTGGGTTCCCTTCAGCCAACTTACTGATTTGCTCTTCCTGTCCGAGGAGCACATCAACTTCTTAATTAAATGAGACGATATACACAAAGTACTCTGTTCAATGTAAAGGAACAAAAGGTGTAAGCTGTTAATTTTAAGAGATGGCCGACTCTGGAGCAACCTGAGGAAGGTGGAGACGACCTTCTTGTACGCCTCTGAGTCAGGATATCACTTAGCCTGTCTGCCAGGTCCTACAGAACAGCTCCTCAGACAGAGGGAGCCGATCTATGTAGTGTTAGCTCATCACATGGGTTTTCTTTTACTTTTTAAAAACACATTTATTTAATTCACAAGCTGTACGTGACAACGTTCCGATTGTAGAAATACAGATAGAGCCCAGCTCTCCTTGGCTTTCATCGATCTCCCTCCTGTTGCATTACCTGCCACAGAAAAACTACCATTGGCAACTTGGCTCGTATCTTCTCAGACCGTTTTCTATACCCTTAGATATGTATACACACGTATAAGAGATGCAGTCTTGTTTTGTGAAGTTTGTTTTGTTTTGCTTACAAAAATGGGATCATACTGTTCATCTAGTTTAGCAACGTTTTAAGTTAATATGCCTTGAAAATATTTCCCCATCCCCAAATATAGATCTTGCTCATCCTTTTAACTGCTGCTAAGTTATTTTATACGAAGGCACCATGATTTAATCATCAGTTCCCTTAGGTGTTTAGCAATTTTCACTTTTCCCAATAATGCTGAAAAGAATGTTCTTGTAAATATCACTTTGCTCATCTGTGGGAGTATTTTTCTCGTATAGATAATTATTTTAATAAAATCTGCCAAATTTCTCTAAAACTACTTAACTAATTTGCATACCCTTCACATTTCACATCCTCCTATAACACTTAGATAATCTCCAATTTTTTGTTTGTTTTTAAATGTTTGTTACAAATATTTCTTCCTTGTCTGTTCCTTGACAGTTAACTTTGTTATGGTACAGGAACTTTGTAACTTGCACAGAGTTAAACTATAATATTTTTCTTTATAGTATTTGCATTTTGCATCTTGATTAAAAGACTTTTCCCACCTCAGATTTGTAAACGTATTGCCTCATATTTTCTTCTAATTCTTTAAGAGTTTTACATTTTTATTTAACTCTTTAATCCACCCGGAGTTCACTTTTATGTGTATGTAATTTAAGTAATTTACTTTTTTTCCCAAATGAACGGCCATTGACACAAAATCATTTACTGAGTAGTTAATACTTTCCTCTCTGATGTGAAATGCACCGTCATCATCCACTAAACCAGTTATGTATTGTTCTGTTTCTGAATATTAGAATCAATAGATCTGTTGTTTCCTTTTTGCATGAATACCAGACTGTTTTAATTACCACAACTTAAGAATATGCCTTACTATGTATATATGGAAGATAAAATTCCCCCTTATTACTTTAAAAATAATTTCTTAATTATTCTGTGTTTTATTTTCAAGATGAATTTTATATTTAGCCTGACATTTCTTGTCGAGATTTTTACTTATATTACTTTGAATTTATGGCTACTTATCTCATTTTTACAACATGCAATTCTTTAATTAGATGTTAAAAGCAACAAGATAGAATTGCTTCAAGGAAAGACAGAGATTTCTTTCCTGTCTTGAAAACCAGAAAGCCCATTTTCAATTTAATGTGTGATGTGATGAGGAATCCTAACGAACAGAAGGATGAGATGAAAGACTTGCTCTTAAAACTCTTTTGCTAATTGCTCCAGAAGCTTCCCAAAAGCATAGGCTGGTTAGGTTGAGGGCTGTGAAAGACATCGTCTTACGTAGGGTAAAGTTAGATGACGGGAGGAATCTGGCCAGGAGGCAATGAGATCCTGGCTAGGGTAGTGCCAAGAAGTATGGAGAGAAAGGACAAATGGGAACTATCTCTGAGGAATTAGCAGGCTGTAATCACACCCTTGTCTGATGATTAAGGCTCTGAGGCCTTACAGTGAAGTATCTTAGCTTCTTTGTCCTTGGGTCTGTGCTCAGGACAGAAGGGTTTCAAGACCAGAAATGGTTTGCTTACCTTTGACCTGCCCCATTGTGTTCTGGAACATTGCACGATTATAGCCCAGTAGTTTCTGACGGTGACCTCGAGCCGTTGCCTGGGATTCTCACATACGGTTCATCTTTTGACCCACTTTAAAATATTCACACAACAGCCTGATTCATTTAAAAGGTAAAACCAGACCATATAGTCCCTATAATCATTGTTTTAAAGTCACAAAAATACCTAAATTAAACTGCATATTTTCTTACACAGAATATTTGGAATCTTCCAGGATTATAGATAGTGGGTTCCCAAGTACATCAGTCTTCTCACTGATACTCATCATCATCATCATAACTCAGCATTTATTGAACACTCACCATGACCCAGGGACTTTGTTAACTGCTGAGTGCATGTTATCTGAATTAATCCTCTCTTCCAAGGAGTGTCTTCCCAGGAGATAGATACCATTAGTATTCCCATTTGACAGCTAAACAAACTGAGGTGAACAAAAATCGAGTAACTTGCCCAAAGGTTACTTAAAGGTTAAAGGGACACAGTCTCCAGGTTGAACACAACAGTTCGATTCCTGAGCCTAGACTTTTAATGGTTATTCTAAATGGCTATGGATTGTAATTAGTCTTTGGGTTGTGAACATGATATAATCTACGCAGAATTCGAACTATATTACAATGTAAACCTGAAAGTTAGAAAATGTTATGATCCATGTTCCTGCAATAAAAACAATCAAAATAAAGAAATCTAAATGGCTCAATCCTCAGCATCTTTTCTTTGACATGGAGATCTTTAAGAAATTACTAATTATCACTCACCTCTTTTTTGTTGCTTTATCTGAGAACCTATTTCCTTTTTCTATTGCCATATTTAGATGTATTGAGGTCACATATTTGTGTTCAGGGCTTTTATTTAAATGAAAGAGAAAGTGAGTCATCGGATGTTAGATGCTTCTTTGACTCGAGCGTTCTAATTTTGCTTCTTCTCCCTGGAAATGTGCAAACATCCTGGATGTCTGTGTGACCGAGGCTTCTGAAGTTAGACAGAAACATCTCTGACATCACTTCCCATTATTCACCGGGACGTCGACTTTCTGCAAACTCCATTCGCGGCCACCCTGCGTTAGCACCTCACATCTGGTCAGCAAAGATAAAATTTGTCCTTCTTCCGCTGTTTTTAAACTGGCTTGTTTTTTGTGCATTTGAGGTTTAACAGTTACCGAAAACCAGTTTCTTTCCTGAATACATGAAGATGGAGGTATTTGGAAGAAGTGGACCTCTGCAAGTAATTTCTGGTTTTAAAATTGTTGGTGGTATTTGATGAAATCTAATCCTTAAATTCAACTTGAAGACGGTTACAATACGTCAGTCTAACCCAGAATGGTCTAATGCGGGGTGCCACTGATGCTTAATTTACTTGATAATGACTGAAGAGTTGTTTCGGGGGTTCAGCTACATTTATCTAACTACCTGTAACGAAAGAACAAATTGTTCCCAGTCTGCCTTGACACTTTAACTGCAACTGGAGGCAGACCTGAAAAAAAAATTGTCTGGGCCTACATGCAATTTAGCTTAAATAAGTTACAATGAAGAAATTACTGCTATTGATATTCTCCGTTTCTTTGTGAGGAAATGTCTGACCATATTGGCTTCAGGAAGAAAGATCCTACAAACCATCTGTGCTAAGAGCTGCATAAATCTGAACACAGAGTGGAACTCCACGCAGCCATGCTCAGAGGCAGAACCACTGCAGGAAAACCCCTCACTTTCTGTTTACAAGAGGGTGGGAAAGTCGTGAAGTGTTCTGTTAATTGGCTGTTAGTCCTCGTTTGCTGAGCTTCCACATATGCTGTTCCCAGCGGGGTTATTTGCGGCGGCAGCCAGAGACTCTGAAGACCATCGTGCGATACCAGGCAGCGTTTTCAGTGCAAGGCATTTATCCCACAACTGAGGACCAACTTATTTTACTCATGTGGGGTGTAGCCTTTCTTTGATCCTGCCCCAAATGTCTTTCTAAAGATTCCAAGCAAAAGAGCTAAAAGTTCAGAAGTAGAACAAAAAATGAGAGGCAACTCTTTTTACATATTTTTGCACCCGCTTGAGATATTTTCCTTCATTCCACACACACACACACACACACACCACACACACATAAAGATTTTAAAGCCATATTGGAAACATGGTTGGAAAAGTTGGAGGTAAATATCATGCTAACATTGGAAGCAAATCGGGGCCTGAGATGAATCTAAGGGGATCAGAGTCTGCCTTCTCCTGGGTGCACATGAAGAAGCGCTCATGTTCAAAATCATAATGGAATGAAATTCCAATAAATGGAATCAAATACCAACTGCTCACAAGTCACGATCAAGAGGGTATCACGTTATTTGAAAGAAGCCAGACAGAGAAGGACAAACACCGCACGATTTCACTCGTTGTGGAAAATAAACAAAATAAAGAGAACAGATTAGCGGTTTCCAGAGGAGAAGAGGGTTGAAGGATGGGCAGAAAGGGTAAAGAGGCACATATATACGGTAACAGATAAAAATTAGACTATTGGTGGTGAGCACAATGTAGTCTATATAGAAACTGATAAATCATAATGTACACAGTTATAAATTATTATGACCTCAATAAAATAACTTTAAAAAAATAAAAGAAAATACTAAAGATAGCCATGCAGATGGTTTTCTAAAAAAAAAAAAAAAGGGACTATGTTAATGGTCATTCATTAATAAAGCTGAATTTACAGCATCATGTGTTCTAAGTCATCTTGAATACAATTACTAGAGGGGGTCAAATATTTGTAGGATGAGCAAGAAATGAATAATTCTGAATTATAATTCATTCCTCAACTGACACAATCCCCCATCTGAAAGTTGGTTTATATTAATTTATAATTCAGGAACATGTGGTTTCCATTACATTCCCCATCAGTACCACCAGAACCAACCCTTTTTTAAAATAGCAAAGTAGGAAGTACAAACCAGAGGCTCACGTCCCAGTTTCAACACTATATGGAGCCACGTAACATATGCACAATTTTCTCACATTCCTCTGTGACTGGGAGATAGGATGGCTGAGTTTTTTCTTCTTCTTTCGGGCAGCAAGATAAAACTTATCAGAATCAACTCCTTTTCTGGGCCTATTGTCAATGTTTGAAATGGTGAAGTTATTATAGAGACCTGGGATCATTATTTTTCATCATAGAATAATACATGGCAGTACCAAAGGGGAAAAAATCACATTTTTATTTTGTTAAAAATGATTATGATGGTTTTATCTAAATAGGAATAAAAAGGCAGTAGAAAGGTTGTTTTTCCCCTTCACTGTTTAGTTGACCTGATATCTAGGCCCTCTTGACTCCTTATGTCTAGTCTCCCACCACAAATGCTAGAAGGCACATTTTCATTCCCTCGGAAAGCTGGCAGTCTCCTAGGACAGTCCCGCCTCTGCAACCTGCTATTAGTGGGCTGTGGCAGATTGTATTTCCCAAGGACAGCCACGACTTTGTCTCCCATCCCAAATGTTCCTCTAAGACCTTGCAACTCCCCCTTCAGTCTTGACGGTGGGCAGCCTTGTGTCACACTTGTAAACATCGGAATGAAGCAGAAGTGAGGCTGTGTGACTTCCTAGGCTAGGTCAGCTTCCCCTTGTCAGCTGAAATACTTGTACCAGAGCCCTGAGCCACCCTGGCAGCCATGCCATGAGGAATTCCAATCAAACCTCCATGGAGAGACCCCCCCCCCCCAGAGAAGTTCTGGGACTAGACAATGAGAGCCCTGAGCTGCTCCAGCCTCTGCCTGTCCAGTTCAGCAACTGTCTCTAACTACATGAGCACCCGGTGTCAGACCACCCAGCCAAGCCCTTCTTCCCAAACTGCTGGCCCACAGAAAAGACAGAGATGAGAAAATAACGGTGTGTCTTAAGCTACTAAGTTTTGGGATGTCTGTTACATAGCAATAATAACTAGAACCCTGGTACCAAGAAGAACGTAAGTTGCAAATCAAAGTAGTACCCTAAATTTGGAAATTCATTGGCTGAAGAATTTCTGGATTAGGTCTATTTGAATATAGCCACTCCGCTGGGTAAGTTCCCCCATTTCTCATGAATATGTTGAAAACTCCAGATGGTAGTTGATGTAGAGACTGAGACATTGGAATCATAAGGGCTAACCTTGTTTTCTTCTGTCTGTAATGAACGATCTCAGACGAAATGGCAAAAGAGTTAAACCCAGAAAGAAAGTGGAGTCATATGGCAAGTAGAGTAGAGTTACTTTGAATCAAGCAAAATTTTCCTTGAGTACTTTCCCCTCACTAGCAGGAGAGTTCTCTCCCCATTTTCCAAGTGGCAAATAGCAGAACCACCTACTGCTGTGCATCCACGATTTAATGCTCCCCCATGGGAAGGAGAGCTGTGATTAAAAGAGGAGAGTGTCTAAGAGGTGACATTTTAATCGTCCTTCCTTAAAGAGTTGGGTTTTAATTTGGATGTATTAACTTGTGCTTCTGATTAGGCTCCTTGTAAACAGAAGTGTTCATCTTATACTGGTGGTGTGTGGCTTGTCTTGTAAGCAATAAAGCAAGAGGCACTCTGTCTTCTCTGGTACCCTATTGCCCCCATAGCACCTCCCACACCTCTGCACCCAGGAGACACATGGAGAATACAATGTCTGAATGGGGGCCTTTCAAAGAATTTGAGATCCAGCCAGATCTTTACGACTGTCTGTGAGATAATAATAAAGTCTTTGAGCATGATAATAACAATAATATCTAACATTTATTGAGTATTTACTATGTTTCAGGAAGTGCACAAAATATTTCAAAGCATTATCTCATTTAATCTTCATAATATTCACTTAACTGGCATAAAAGCAGCACTGGTACTTATGTGTCTGTGTGTGTGTGTGTGTGTGTGTGCTGGGGCCCTCAGACTCTTGGCTATTGCTCTTTAATTGTTTTTCCAGGTTCAGGAAGCTGTAAAGGCATGGGAAGAGAATTGTTTCTTTCTGTAGAAATGCACAGGGCGCACAGCAGCCGTGGGAGGATGAGGAAAACAGAAAGTGATGTAGCAGGACAAAGCCCAGCAGAGTGGCTGTCAGCATCAGACTCATCTGAGCCAGTTCCTGTGACAATCGTGTGGACGGAAGTGAAAAATGGGATAAAATGAAGGAAAACGTTACCTCTTCTGAGATGCCTTTCCTGATGACCCAGCCGAGAGAGCCCTTTTTCCTCGAGCCTCCTGCCACCTCATTATGCTCACCCCCGCCCCCTGCACACGATGCACTAATTGTTTGTCACTGGTTTTGCAGGACTAGATTGCATGCCCCTTGAGATCGGGGACAACAGGGAACCCTGGGCCTGGAACAGAGCCCGGCACAGAATAGGTATTCAGTGAATATTTGTTGAATAAACTAAATGAACAAGAACAGATTTCTAGAAGAATTGAAAAGGGGTAGTTGGATGGAAGAAAGAGTCAGGTGAAAGGGAGGGAGAAAACCCCTGCCAGAGGGGCTGAGAACAGGCAGGCCCTTGCTGGAGCATGCAAGATGAAGCTCCAGTGGTCCCCAGCCTCTGTCTCAAGTCTCAGTTCTCAGGCTGAAGTTAACAAGACTTAGAGAGCAGGGGGGTCACAGGATTCGGGGAGTTGCTGGTTTCTAACCACGCAGGAAGACTCATGTTTTTCAAAATACCTCAGCCAGAGAGAAGACAATTGTTGTCTTTGGTTCGTTTTCCTTTCTCATGCTTATGGCATTGGCGGACACCACCTCTTCGTTTTCAGTGACCACTGAATATTTTTTTCAGGGAAAAGGTTCCCAGCCACATTGTTCCGACTCAGGTACCATAATCCAGACAGCAGGACAACATCCGGTTCTCTAAATATCTTGTCCGATGCCTCTAAGATAACAGGTCAGATTATGCCTTTCCTCTTGCATTTGACAAACACCCACTATATCCACAACCCGTGTTCGGCATTGTCAGGAAAGCAGCAATGACTCAGGCAAAGAGCCTCAGAAACCAAGATGGACCCCACCAGGCAGCACCATTTTCAGTGAACACCTGTACAGTGTTTCTTTCCTGTAGAGGCAAGTGACAGTTTCTATTAAATCACTGAGTTTATTTTCACTCATCTCACCAGCTGTATAGCAGCTTTCATCATATTCTTTAATGTCATGGAAAATTTCCTGTGGGTTGTGTTGTCCTGTCTCTTTCTTTCTTAAAGCAGAAAGCTGGAGGAAAAGTATTAGGACATCTGGTGTATGTGCCTGTAGGAAACAAGAACTGAATACTTGATACTTGTGGTTCCTTCCGTTGCTGCCTTTTCCACCATGGCATGGAGTATTAGTCATTTCAACAAATCTCCAGATTACAAGGGGTTTTTTTCTTTTTGAATTTCTGACGTTATGAAGACAATTTTATAGTCCCATCTGCCAAGTTTGTTTACCCCTTCAGGCATTCATTTAGTCAGCAAACACATCTTAAGTTACTATTACAGGTCCTACTCTCGTGGAGCCTGTAGTCTTGAGGGAAGATAGACCTGCAAGTGCATGATTTTGATGCAACAAGAAATTTGGTTTAATAAAGGTGTGTGAAAGCCCGCAGAGGGCAGGAGGGGGAAGCAAAGGAAAGCATCGAGGTCAGCTGTGAGAATCAGGGAAGATTCATAGCAGAGGTGAAGACTGGGCTGCAAACTGAAGAAGAGCAAGAGATTGCTAAGCAGAAAAGCAAGATGGTGTATGGGGGTGGGCAGGCCTGTTCCAGGCAGTTGAAAAGTTATGAGAGATGGACACACAGCGCAGTTGCAGTACAGTTGGAGTCTAAAATAAAAGAGGTGAGTGGCAGAAGAAAGTGGAGAGGGAGGTAAGATCTTCTCATGGGGAAGGCTTGCATTTCATGGAAAAGCCCTTACATATTTATCCCAGAGGTCATGTCCCAGCGCCAAAATTTTTTAAGTAACAGAGTGATACAATCATATTTTGTTTTATAAAGATTTACTGGCAACATCGTGAAGATTGAACGAAGGCTAATGGGTGAGAGGTGTGGCGGAAGGAGAGGAGAGACGGAGAGTTGAGATAACACAGAGAAGAGATGATGTCATTCGGATCTAAAACCGATTCAGTTTTGAGTCTGAACAGCTGAAACCAGATGCTCAGAATGAAATAATGGAGAGAGAAAAATTGAAATAGAGGCATTTGTTAGCAAATACTTATTCGGTACCCACTGTCACCAGAAGAGGTGGTAGTTGCCAGGGAGAGAAAGGTGAGTAAATTGTCCTTGTCCTAAGAAAGCTCCAAGTCTGAGTGGGACAAATCAAGCCAACAACATTAGCAAACCATGAGAAAAGGGCCGTATTGAAGCAGGAAAGGCTCTGGGGACGGAGAAGCTGTAGCAGGTCAAGGATAGAGAATTTACATTCTCTGGTCATTGCAAGCACTGACCTCATAAGGGCTGGTATGTTTTTTGAATACCTATTATGTGCCAAACTCTAGATATGTTTTATGCACACAATCCCCAAAAAGGGCAAGACACTAACAATTGCTTTTAAATTGTCTGTCTCTTTTCTGTCCAGCAGATCTTAACTACCCCAACACTCTTCTAAGTGATTCCATAGTGTCTTACTGGCAGCACGTTCTTTTCTGTCTGACTAAGCCACAGTACTTCTGCAGATCCCAATTTTCCCCCGTGGCTATGATTATCCAAAACACACAATTATGTTAATGAAAAAAAAAGACATTAAAGATAACCTTTACAAAGGTACCCATTTGGGCTAATTACAGCACCTGATTTATATTGCTTTCGTTAATGATGGATTTAGTTCTTATTTAACAAGATCTTAAGAAAATATTAACAGATTGCAAGTCTTGTACCTGCTTTAGTGCTCTAGTTAGCAGCACTGACAAATGTAACCTCACGAGTGGATTACAGAGGACGGAGACCGAGGTCAGTTGGTGCAGCCTGTTCCATCAGGGTCCCTGCCATGCGTCATCTAGCGGTCCGTCCGGAGGCCTGGCTGGGATGCACACTGGAGGCATTTCTCAAGGACACAGTCTGGCTTCCCCCGTGTGGTACTTTGTGTGCTGCTTGGCTGTTGGGAAGACACGTAATCTGGATGATAAACGTCTGCATGGAGGTAAACCTAAGCTATAAGACAGGCTGTCTCAAATTGTCCCTGAGACGCTTAGACAACAGCTGTCTGTGACAGCACATCTGATCAGTCACAAGACTCTTATGTTTTACGCTTTACATGTAAGTTTATTCAATTCAAAGAAACAGGTCTTATGAGCTGCAGTGGCTGCCTGCTCCCAGGATCAAGCTTCATCCACCATCCATACAAGTTGTTTTCATGGCATCAATCATTTTCCCAACTAAACTGCCAGTTCCTTAAAGGCCGAAACCACATGTTATATTTATTCTGCAAACCCCAAGCTGCTGCACGTGAGATGTGGACAGAATAATTCTGCACTTGGCTCTGCCACTTGCCACCTGTGTGTCTTAAGCAAACTGGCTTCACTTCTCCAAGCTTCAGTTTGCTCATGTGTAAAAGAGGGAATAACATCTTTTGAGGATTAAATTAGATGATAAATTTAAACAATGCTCTGTAAACCTAAATAAATTACCAAACAAATATAATCCAAAATATGTTAATAATACATATTACCAAGCATTAGGCTCATATGAACGTAATCTCGCTACCGGTGACTATGGGTGATCACTGGAGGCAACCCGCCCTCGCGTCTTGCACAGCAAACCTCTCAGACAAGGAATTTCTGAAAGGGGAAAAAAATTGGTTTACATGATTTGTACAGTGCCTTCAAATGTCACAATGATCTCCCATGTTTTTTATAATGATGATGACACTGCTACCAATAACATCCAGAGATTACAGTGCTGAGGAAATCTATGATGCTTACCAAGAAAAAATGTTTTAACTCAAAATGCAGTCCACTTAAGTGGTCTTTATTCCAATTAGGAAAAAAAAACTGCAAGACATATTTATATTTACTGCCAAAAACAGAGGAGAAAAGAGATTTTAAAAATGGAAAAACTATGAAGTTACAGTATTCAAAGCAATGGTCATCTCCAAATAAATTCTTGTTTTTAAATCACGCCACTGGAATGAAAAAGAATTATAAACATTGCGGTCCCTCTGAAATATTCATTTGGTTTCTATGAATTTCATTGGTACACTTGTTTTTTATTTTGTTTTGTTTCAAACCTGGGGGATCAGAGCTCTATTGAAAATAAGTGATGTTGTTTTTGAGAGGCCTAAGATCATGTTGCAAATGCTAAGCCCAAAACCCTTTGTCACCTTTGATTGTGTGAAACACCTTCTTTATAGGCCTCAGTCACTCTTTGTAACTGGGATGTCCGTGAAATATGCAGTAGAAATTAACAAGATGTCATCCAGACCTCAGAGGTAAGGCAGCCTGTGTGTTTATTCCCACCAGTGTCTCAACCATATCCTTTAGGGTTCGAGGTTTCCACAATTGCATGCACAGTTGGTCCATTTAACCAACTGTGAGCAAGAGAGCTGGCTATCTTACCTAATTTAGTGCCCAGTCAGGAGTTGTCCACCTCCCCCTAAATAAGAATAAGCCATCGTGGGGAGTGAGGCAGGTGAGAGGACATAATCTTATATTAGCACGCCCTAAAGAGCATTTTACAAAATGCTCACAGGAATTTACTTAGTCCTTTGTAGACTGACCCTTCCCAAACTTGGAAACTACAGGATTTTCTTAAGAATTTGTCTGCTAGGTGTTTCCTTGACCAGTCACTGTTTTTATTTACTTGTTTGTTTGTTTAGTAATATTACATTTTCCTTATGTAAATAATTTTGAATTGTCATTGTTGTTTTCTGTTATCCCTGATCAATGCATTATAAGAGGGTGCTAATGGCACAGCACCCATCACTGGTTTCTCACCCAGCACTGCAGAGATCAATCCTTTGCATTTTGGAGGCCCTGAGTGACCCACTGGGTGAATGACCACTAACGTCATCATGTGTGGTCTCAAGAGACTGTAAGTAAAGAAAATCTTTCTTCTCCATCTTCCATCTACAACACACAGGTACCTGATGCCAAACTGTTCCCAACTCTGAAAGCATACATTAATCTTTTTTTCTGGAAAATTAATTATCTTCAAGTTTTAAAGAGACATGCGGAGACTTATTATTGATCACTTTTGTTGAATATAAAGCATCCTATTCTGATATAAAATGACCAATGATACTCCAATCAGATATTACTTATATTTTCAATTAAGGATTGATTCCTTTCTAGGAGTAAAACTCCTTTCAAGTAAATGAATAACCATTTATGTATCCATTAAAGCATCCTAAACACTTGTACTGAATACTTCCTATGTCCAGTACTAAATAGATTATCCAGCACGACTTGGGACTGGAGCATGTCCTCACCCATTTATGAATGGATTGGGGCTAGAGTGATGATGAATTAGGTAGGGAGTGGCTCCACCAGATCTTTAGAGATACTGAATGAGAAATGGGGGTGACCATAAACATCAGAAGTCTTCAGAGAGAAGAAACACAGATGGCTCTCTGTCCCCTACCCTTTTTCTACCCACCCGCTACATGTCACATCCCTCCCCAAATGTATATTGCTTAGAAAACCACTTGTTTTTCTCAGAAGGCACCCTGGATACTCACCGAGTGTCTGTGTACTTTGACGGTTGCATGATAATCATAAGGATAAATAACTGATGTTACAATAGAATAGCAAATGCAACACTTGCTTACAAAATTCAGCAGAGTGAATGCAATTAACAGGAAGCCAAATTTGGTTTTGCAGGTCTAAAAAGAATGGTGCATCTTTAGAGAACACCCGACACTTCACTAACCTGGAAGAGAAAGAAGAGCACCCATCCCACAGCGACCACAGTCTTTCCATCCGTGCAACGCTGGCGCCCGTTCTAGCTCAGGATGGAGAATGGCGGCACAAGTGAAGAGGCCAGCAAACCGGCACTCTGGCTCTGTTAAGAGGATGAACCCCACGGAAGGAAAAGGCCTTAGTTCATCAATTTCCACCTAAGTGGAAATAAGCATCATGATAACAGAACTTCTTTTGTGAATATTATTAATTGTATCCATGTGTTTATGAGTGGGTCATTTCGGATTTTGTTTTTAATCCAAAAACCTGGACCTAGTCCAAAATAAAAATGACAACTGGGTATTTTTAAGGTTTAACAGCTAAGAGTTCATCAAATATAATTACCTGAGGAAAAAACATTAGAGAAGAGAAATCCTCATATGGTGAAAAGTAATAAGTTAACCTAGAAGTGTGCATTAGTGGCTGTAACCTCATCACCATCGTTTGCCTGGCAAACAGGATCTGCGTGACTTGTGAAAAGTTGGACGAATGACAGTATTCCCCTGCATGACACCTAATCCCAACCACCACTGCACCTGCATTGATGAGGTTCTCTTCCCCTTACCCCTTTAGCAAACATAATGCTGTCATGTACCCTTAATGTGGAAGCAAAACATAACTCTATTTTAGAACTACATATCGCACAAGCACCCATCCTGTTCTCGTTCTTTAGGTGTCACTGAGCTGCCTGCAAAGGGCCTTGGTGATCTACTTTTTAATTTTGCAGAAGAAATGAAAGTTCCAAAAGAATAAGTGACTTCCCTTTGATTTTAAAATTTATTATCATAGGATTTCCAAGAATTTTCTGGTCCTATTCATTTAACGACCCGAATTTTAGAATACCATAGTTTTCGTTGGTCACATGGTTGCTAGAAAGTGATAACTGGCTATTCATGACCATTTTTTACAGACTAATTGAAGAAAATCAGGAAGAAATCACTATTTTCAGATTTTAGTATTTTCCAAAAAGCGCACTTGTCAATTAGAGGACGTAGTTACTGGAATTTGTTCCTCAGTGTCTTTTTCAAAATGCCAACCCTGGTTGCAATTATGGGCACACGGTTTTCTGAGAAAACAAACTCTCAGATAGCTTTTGAGAATTAATCAAATCTTCTTTAGCTCAGATTAAGTAGCTATTAATGTTTATTCTGAAAGGAAAAAAGATGGAGCTAGACATCCCGACTCCCACAGTTAGAAAGCCACTGTATAGGATGTTACTACCTTCACCTGAGTCCAAATTCCACATTTATCTTTCTCTGCTGAGTTTTTCTTCCTTTTGTGTTGGGCTAATTCCTCTCCAGATGAGGTTTGGGTTGTTTGCATAACCCATGCACCATCTAGTGGGAACAGATGGAAAAAGCCACCATGAAAGATAAATCGAGAGAGCCCTTCAGAGAGAGAAGAATTACAAAGCATCATACGTTTGAAATTATACGTGATAAGGTACGCCATCTGTTATAAAGAATTAAACAATTCGAGTGTTTCTGGATTTTACGTGTTGAAATGTGTTGGAGACAATTCCTGTGGTGTTTTAGGTCTGCTGGGCGGCCCTGCTCTCTCACACCCTTCACAGAGCATGAGAAGCTCAGGGGTTAAGCGCTGGGACTATGGGTTTGAACCAGCTGGGATCAAATTTCTGGCTCTGCTTCTATTACCTGAATGACCTCTGGCAAAATTACCTGACCTCTCTGGCCTTCTGTAAACCTCTCCTGTAAAAAGGAGATAAAATAAGAAAACGTATGTAAGCACTTACAAAAATGCTCAGTGAACATTAACTACTCCATAAATGTTAGGTATTATGAATTATTATGAAACAAATCAGAAAAATGTGTAACACTTTCTTATTTACCCAGTTCTTCAGTCAAGCCAACATAAAAAGCTAAAGCCTTTTTACACTAACATCATAGGCCTGTCATTAGCTATGGCTGGCTGCTCTCAGAATAGACAGAATTTACAAACTCCCGTGGGAATTTCAAAGGCCCAGGAGGGGCCACTGGAGCCCACTTAGTAACTCGACAGCAGAGTATCCTTCAGGCGATGGATGTGGAGGGGAAGCTGGTAAAATGGAATTTCTGTCTCAGCGGAGATGAGCCCAAAACATGCTCCTCTTTCAGTGGATTAATGGATATCAGCCCATTCTCAAATTATTTAGCACACTATTTTTCTGTTGGTAGTTCTTGTGCCAGTCCACTGTTCATTACTGGACAATGAACAAGGGAGAATGATATGAAAGCCTTCTCATTTATTTTATCATTCCGGTTGCATGAGAAGCCAAAGAGAAAGAAAATCCAGCACTGTTGAAAGCACCATGCATTGAACAGGGCTATTTGGGAAAGAGACATCTGGTAGATGAGTTTTGATTGACAGGAGGATAGAGGAGCAGAATGCAGGTGCTGCTAGAAGAGCAGAGGCCCATGACAGGTGTCCCTGGAAGGTGCCTGGACAGTGATAGGGCAACACGTGAGTACAGACTACTTGGATGTGAAAGACCCCGACGTCCTCTGTTCACTATATTTTGCCTCAGCCTGGGGCTGACCATTGATAAATTGCTTCTAAAACACATTCTCAGTGTCTATGGCTCTACCATCGACTGCAGACTAGATTGACTCCTTGCCCTTTGATTTATTCGACGAACATTTCTTGAGCATCTGCTTCACAATCCTCACTGGGTGGTATCTCCATACATAGAGAATAGTGAATTACTAGCAATAAGTCAATGACTGACTTTCTATACTTTGCTTTCTTAGGGTTAAAATGTGATCTGCTCATTTAACATTCACTCAACAAATATTTTTGAATCCCTACTATGTACTAAATACACACATGCATGACCTATTGGGATTCAGTGATCCAGATGGACAAAGTGCCAGCTGTCAAGAAGCTTACATTGTGGGGGGTGGGGGCAGATAAATTGATGTATAAAATAAAACAACAACAAAAGATTGTGATAAGGGCTATTTTGATCTGAGTGCTCAAGAGCTAACTCTTTCTGAGAAACTTAACTTTAATCGAGATCTGAATCAGAGGAGCCAATCATATAAACCTCAGTTATATAGACATCCTTCCGGCAGAAGGAACAGCCAGGGAAAAAGATAGAAACACACTTGACGTGCTCAAGAGGCAGCTTGCCCTAGTGGAAAAACCTCTCCATTTCTCTTTCTGGATTTCCTACCTGTTCCCCATGAAAAGGGATTCTTTGCAGCTGGTGGTCTCTGGCAACTTGAGTAATTTCCTGCCCTATTCTGAAAATGCCACTAAAAGGAGTTGGGGTAGATCCTTTCTCAATATTGCTCTATACCCAGAAAAATAGCCTAGAAAAAGTGTATAATTTCTTTAATTAACTGTTGGGGATTTGTCAATTCTCCCACTGCCGTACTAGACACCTTACACGCATGACCTCGTTTAGTCCTCACATCGTTCTTATGATAAAGAAAGAAATTTATCTCTATTTTATATATAAGTAACTAATGCACACAGCCATTAAGTGGTAAAGCTGAGATTCAAACTCAGATTTTTTGGGGGGCATCCTTCTGTATCCTTGAAGGATACAGAAGCAGAAAAGGCATGAGTCCCATCTCTGGGTACCACACAGGTCAGAGATCAGCAGGGATCTCCAGTTGTGCATCCACAACCAGCTCACACACACACACACACAGAAAACTCCAGCTGCCTAAACTCACCTTGTTTCTGATGGGTGATACTCCAACACAGTGACAAGTACCACTGGTGTTGCTATAGAGAGAGCACTTGTCTTGTCTAGAAAATTGGGGACTCAAAAGTTAAGAAGAGGAAAAGTTTTTAGGATGTAAAAAAGGGGCAGAGAAAATTATCAATTAGATTTGGTAAGAAATCTGTTTAGTAGGAAATAGCTATTCGGTAGGAAATAGCAATTTCATTAAAAAAATCAAATCTGAGCTTTCAAGAAGTTTGTCATCTAAATGGAGAAAAAAATTAAATATAAAGAGCTGTCTTTGCTTGGGTAAGAAATGATCTGTGAATGAGGATTTAGGTATTGAAAGAAGAAGCTGAGAAAAGCCAGAGTATCATCAACACATTGAACAACGACCTTTCATAAAGAGCTTTATTTTATCTGTATAAATTGGTTCACTTAAGTAAATTTTGTTGGAATATTTTAACTTAACCTGCCATTTTTAGCGCAGCTAGATCTGGAATATCAAGTATATTGTGGACACGAGAGTAATTCATTGAGTAAATGAAGTAGTTAAATGTCCTAGAGATTAAAATAAGAGAAATTCAAAAGAAAAAAAAATCATTCAAAGGCACAGAGTGTATCCTATTATCCGTTAACTATAAACTGATAAACATTTCTTACTTGTCATAACCATGCCCTTCCCTTTGTTGTGCACCCCTGGGTAAATTTACAGAGAGCTAGAAGGCTGCATTGTATCACAAATCCCCAGATTAAAGCCTGTCAGTAACAATACTTACTGATTCACTGCAGGGCATCGCCCTACCTGTGTAATCAAGCAGAGCATCCATGGACCGCTGCCCTGTGTTGTGCATCAGTTACATCCTCTTCAAAGGAGAGACTGTGATGGGTCACGGCATTGCTGTTTTCATAATTGCTCTTTTGAACCATAGCTTACTAAAACAACAAGCCTTCTTTCATAGATAGCAAATCCTTTCTTGTATAAGCCAACCAGTTTTACTGGCTTTGGAAGATTTCTCTTTCTCCAAATCAGAAGTTCTTGATAATATTTTTTAAACTGTTAATACTTAAATAATTTTGCTTATACTCTATTCATCAGACATATATCACATGGATGTGTATAGAAACCATGTAAATGAGATACTATTTAAATATATATATTCATATATCTTCAGGATATTGAATTAAGGAGCAACAGGTTTCTATTTTTTAAAAAGGAATACAGCAAGTAGAAGCCCTTGGAGAACGAAAAATATTATAGCAGAAAAATATTTAACAAAATATGTTTTATTTTATTTGTTTATTTATTATTTATATTAATTTAAAGATAAAGCTGAAGAACTCAGAGAAGTCAAATATCTAATAATTGAAGTTCCCAAGGGAAGAAAGAAGATGAGAAGAAATTATGAAAGGCATAAATCAAGAATATTGCCCAGAACTAAAGGACTAGAAATTTAGGTTAAAAGACCCACTGAGTACCCAGCTTAATGAACAATCCCCCCCAAAAATGATGTACTCAGGGATCATCATCATGAAATTTCACAACACCAGGAATAAAGAGAAGATCCCAAAACTTTCAGAGAAAACAAAAAAGTCATCTATTTAGGGTCAGGTATAAGAGTAATACCATACTCCTAAAACAATACTAGGAACTGGGGGGAAAAAATGGGGCAACATCATTAAGTTCTTCGTGAAAAGAATTTTCAGTCTTGCATTCCATATCCAGCCAAGCTACGAACTGGGAGCAACCATAGAATAAACACCTTCTTAGACAATGAAGGCCATCGAAACTTCACCAATGTATTTGGGACTCTAGCTGTGGAGTTTCTCAGGCATTTCTTAGGCATTCTCCACCAAAATAAAGGAATAAACTAAAAAAGAGGAAGACAGGCATCCAAGAGGGAAACAAAGAGATCTAACCTAGAAGCCCATCAAAGGGAATCCCCCTGATGACAGAAACAAAAGCTCCAGAGCAATCGCTTTACAGCAGGGCACCAAAGCAACCAGTGTTGACTGGAGCAGAATGACTGAAGGAGCTGTCCAGAAGAACGTGAAGTCAAAAAGAAGGAGGTGGTAGATTTTCTGATGTATTTGTGAGGAAAAGTTCTTTAAGAAAGAGCTGGCAGGCTTGAGAAGAACAAGTATGCAGAATAAGGTACATAGAAAATTAAACAAGTGAAAGAAAGCAATAATTAGCTCAGGAAGAGATCAGAAAACTGTACAAGAATAGAAATGCAGTTGCAACACGTTATATGAATCATATGACGTAATCATAATAACATAGTCAGTGAATATCGGTTTAACAAAAAATTATGATATAGCAATTAATGGGTAGAGAATGACATAAGGGAGAAAAATCCTCACCTATGTAAAAGGAATTCGATAGATATTGCTCAGTCTCTAAACACCATATTCCAGTAAAAGGAAGGAGAGTTCCTTGGAGAAACGCCTGATTTCGGGTCTGGCGGAAGAAATGCACAGATGAGCCCAGACGCCTTGTCATGCCTAAAAGCAAGGATGCCATCAAAGATTTCTGAGTGGTGCCTACTGGAGTCCAATGTCCTATTCTGTCTGCATTTGTTTGTGTTTTAAATTTTTCATTATAAAACAGTAAAAAATGGGTTAGGTAGTAGCATTGGGAAGGAAGTAAAGGCAACTTTTCCAGTAAATGAATTTCAGTACTGTTTGAATATTTTACAATAAGGAATTTTGTTTCCTCAAGTAATTTCTAATTAATTTTAATTTCAGATTAAAATTTAAAAGAAACAGTGGTGTAAGCACATGACTTAGAAGTGTGGAGCTAAATACCATTGGGACTAATAAGGGCTAAAAATGTTGGCCAATGGAAAGCACAACTACGCATGCAGAGGGCAAGCAGGGGATCGCTGTCCCATTATTTGTAAGTCTCTCATGTCATTTGGCTTTTAAATTATATGCATATTTTAATTCAATAAAAATGAACTTCAAAAATATTTTTAGGGACGATTATGGGCTTGAGGATCCCATAGAACTTCATTAAAAACTTGATTCGGGCATTTGCTAGTAACTAGTCTTGAGCAGTGGCTTAATCTCTCTCAATGTCTTCGTCTATGTAATAAAGGTAATATATCCACCTGTGGGGTCAGGAGGTTTTAAGGTAATACATCTGAAGCACTAAGAATGGCACATATTCAGTAAATGGGAGACAGTATTACTGCCGTATATTTATCACCTTTGCAGAAGCTGAGTTCTAAATCTGCTCCAAGCGAGGCAGATGGTCAAAGCCCGCCAAAGTACAGTATGGATGGGTGTGGGTGTCGAGTGGGGGCAGGTAGTCCAACGTCTCTAAATTCAGGGAACAGAGAAAGTTGGAGGAATCGGTGCCCTCAATGCGTCAGATCTCCTTGGGGGCCAAAGTCAAGATTCCCTCATGAAAAGGTGCAGAGACACTTTCTCCAAGACACAAGAGCACTAACAAAACTTTAATGACAAGTCTATACTAAACTAAATGCTGGTCATTTAAGATCCTAAAACTCATCAAATTTATTAAGTTGGCTGCAGCCTGAAGCGGATCACCAGGGAGTGAAGAGTCAACAAACCGGCTTTTCTACACTTTCAGTGTCGTTGTTGACAGAATAAGCAAATCTTGGGTCAAATGTGTGCTGATTAATATCAGTAAAACTAAACAGAGAAGATACTTAACTTTTACAAAGGACTCAAATTTCTTTAAAATTAGTTATAATGATGCGTCAACTTCTTTAGATACTCTAGAGATGGGTTTAATTTATGCTTATAATTCTGTTTTGCTTTGACAGAGAAGACATAATTGACCACCCAGTGTTGATGATTTGTTCTCTTTCTTTCACATACACACACACATGCATGCATGTGCACACAAAATTAATTCATGTCAGTCTAAATATCCATCTCTCTGAAAGTTTCCCATCTTTACTAGAAACCAACTGACGCATTTTGAGTGGCTGTGATGGGCCCAGCTGACCGGCTAACCTGGTCCCTTTCCTTTGCTACCATCACCATAGAGGCTGAAAGAGCTCACTTTGGCAGACTTCTTCATAGCAAGAATAGTCACGTGACACATTTCCAAGCAATGAAGTCATAAGGATGTAAAAGGGCATTTGCTGGGAGCTTCTGATAAGCTTTTTACTCTCTTCTCTTCCCACCTTGAACGAAAATGTGGGTCTCATAGGAGCAGCCATCTTGGGATCAAGACAAACGCACCAACATGCTAGGAATAGTGAAATGACGAGGAGAAAAAGTGAGCCCTGGTCTCTGATGGCAGGGTTGGGGAGGCAAACACATTCCTGATGCAGTGACACTTCAGTTTTCTTTTTGGCTTTCTTAGCTTACTGTCGAAGTGAGTTTTGTTTTTTTTTTTTTTACATATACCAAGAAAATGATAAGATGCAAACCTGTTTTATAAAAATTTAAAAGAATGCCATGTGAATTGCTCGTGAAGCACCCCCTTAAAAAATGCCACTTTTCCCCTAAAGATGTTAAGCCTGGTAAACGGTGCTCCACATCTAATTTCTCTTCACTAAAATGAAGAAAGGAACACCGGAAACAAAGGCAGAGGCAGGTTGTATAAATTATGCATGTGCTAAGTGCATTCTTGGTTGAGATGAGGTGTGTTTGGACCACTGGGGGTTTTTTTTCCAGTTGTGTGTACTGCTTCCTGTATTCATAAAAAATGTTTACTATTGGTTTACTGTTACTTATGCGCATAATACTAAATTTTAAGCTGACTGAAAGTGCAGGCTCTTTAGACTCTGGCTGCCTAGATTCCAAATTGTTGCTCACTCACTTATATCTCCGTGACCTTAAACAAGTTGCCTGATCACCTTAGTCCTCAGTTCCCACATCTATAAAAGGGGACACTGATGGCACCAGCTTCACAGGCTTGCGGTGAGGACCAGAGGAGCTGTCTACACAACGTGGGCAGCACAGTGCTTGGCGTCAAGTCTGGGCTCAGCAGATGTCAGCTACTATTATTGTAACCACTACAACTTTAACAAACACGTATGTCGCGTTCCCTGTATGCCAGGCATTGCTCTAGTGCTCGGCAAATATTAATTTACTTATTCCTCATACAATCCTGTGAAGTTATTATTATTATTATTGTATAAATTTTATAATGGGGGAACAGAGAAATTGAGGGACTCTTCCAGGATTACACAGCTTGAAGGTGGCAGAGCTGGAATTTGGACGATGACGGTCCGGCTCCAGAAGAGGTGCTATGACCACCTGCTCTGCTACCCCACCCCATGCCCCCCCATTCTTCTCTAGCAGTTCCCAGCAAGCGGTAAGCATAAATAAATGCCTGTTAGATTATACCTATAAAGGAAAGAAACAGATAGGCAGGACCAGAAAGTTTCTAGTAACAGGCATGGAGGTAATTTTTAAAATCTTAATGACTTTGGATCATCCTTACTTAAAAGACAAAATTTTGACTTAAAACAACAGTATTTCTGTTTAAGTAAATATCAGTTGCCTACATTATAAGAGAAAGTAGGGTTTGAATAAACTATAAAATATAAACTTAACATGAGTGCTTTCAACAATCCTCATTATTTTTTTACAGCAAGCAAAGAGGTCTGTAGATGTTTGAAGCAGTGAGCGCCAATTATCCTCATTTGTAGAAGTGAAGATATGCATTTCACCCTAAGGCTGAGGTTTGAACAGAAGAAAGCTTCCTGAGGTAACTAGTTTTCAGCAGGATTTGAAACTTCACACCTTAACCTGGACTTATCTGCAAGCATTTCGTTACTTCTGACCAATGACCTGCCAAAGGCAGAGGCTGTTTCTTCTCTAAATGACTGGAAGTCTAGTGTTTCCCGAGGGACTTTCATATGAGTGTGTGAGGTGCAGAGCCGGCACTTTCCAAACTCCTTTTCTGACATCACCACTTAGAATTTTACATCACATGTTGCTACCAGGACTGCTAAGTAGCTCCTATCTGCTCACGATGTGTCTTCTCACTGTACAGCAGCTCCTGAAACATATACGTCACACACACATGAAGCGCCCCCTACAAATCCCCGGACTCCAGTTGTCTTTAAAATAAACATACAAAAAAATTAAGCAGTAGGATGCAAAAGGCATGTGGGCTGGTGGGATGGCATTGGCCCCAGCTGAAAAGTCAAAGACGAGAACCAAAATCCTAATGACCGTACCATTCTAACGAAGTCAGCCAAAAAGATGCCGTAGCCTTTTCCTCCTTCTTTATTCATTTGTTAAATGTGAGCTAAGGTCACATTTAAAGATACTGGTTTGCATGGGGGTAGCACTTAATTCAGCCTTACCTTGTCCTCCAAAGAAATCCAGAGTGGCAGAGGTGCTGATAAAATTAAATGCAGAAAAAAATAAAGGTACTGGTTTATTTTGCTGGTATGTTTTACTCATAACACCCTAAAAATTAATAGCTAAGTGATTTATTGAAGAGGTAGAGAGTGAGCGAGCCTGGGCAAATTATGTAACTTCTCTGAGACTCAGATTTCTCAACACACAGGCTCTGCTTTAGCTATACTAAATTATTTACGGTTTCTTAAAAGAGCCACATATGTTAAATATTTATTTTTCCATGGGGCCAGCCCTGTGGCCGAGTGGTTAAGTTTGGGGCTCCACTTGGGCGGTCCAGGGTTTCGCCGGTTCAGATCCTGGGCACAGACATGGCACCGCTCATCAGGCCATGCTGAGGCTGCGTCCCACATGCCACAACTAGAAGGAGCCACAACTAAAATATACAACTATGTACTGGGGGCATTTGGGGAGAAAAAGCAGGAAAAAAAAAAGGAAGACTGGCAACTGTTGTTAGCTCAGGTGCCAATCTTTAAAACTATGTATATATATTTCTTTTTCCAGCCCCCACATCTGTTGCCTGGCACACGGTAGGTTCTTAGTGGATATTTGTTTTTAGAGTTGCAGGAAAATCTACCCTAGTAAATAACTGGGAAAGAGAAGGAACATAGCTGCTCATTTGCTATTTTGACCTCTGTCTCTCATTACACAATTGGTTATGCTTGTATGAACAGATGAGCCCTGGGAAAATAAATCATTTCCAAGAATTTATTAGAGCGAGAGACTTTGCCTTGGAACAGATCAGAGTTACAACAATGTCTTGGTTCTTAACATAACATCCTTTCACTTTGTTTCTGGATGGATTTAATTTTTACCATGAAGATGAAAGATGTAAAGAAAATCCAGAAGCCTGACACAGACCAAACTAAAAAGTAAATTATCAGGCAAAGACTAACACTCATTATACCTAGTGTTTTCATTTGCTTGTGTGCCTGTCCCTTGTACCAAACTGTAGGCTTCTTGAGAGCAGGCACTGTGTCTTATTCATCTTTACATCCAGGGATGATAACCAAACTATTTAACAAACCGCATGGCAGGGCCTCTGACCAATAGGAACAGATGCTGACTGTAAAGCACCAATGTGGCCGCAGTTGTGTGCTGGTTAAATATTAGTCCTGTTCTGTCCCTAATGCCTAACACAGTGCCTGGAAAAATACTAGATGCCAAATAAATGTTTGGTGAAGGCATGCATGAGGGAATAAATATGTGCATAAATGCCACAAGCAGACCACCCCACCAAAGCCCAGCTCTTCAAGGATCGTCCTACTGTCACTCCTAAAATCTCCTTTGGACTCAACGGCCTTGCACAATGCACACAGGAGGGCTGCAGGTATTATGGAAGCCACATGACCTAGAGTGCCCTGGAACTGTTAGCAATGGATTCAGTTAGCCCAGGGCTTGCTGATCGTCACTACAGCCTCAACCTTGGGTGCTACTGAGAACGTAAGCTCAAGAACACACCTAGAAAGCAGGTCAAAGCTCCCCACGCAAGGAAGGTTGTGCTTCCAGAAAACAGGCTGATTGTCCCAATGCCTTCTGTACAGCTATGCCTAACGTGGATACAGAAATGACAAATTCGTGAGAGGCCACCATTAATTATTTTATGTTAAAATAGGATTCTGTTGAAAATATTTTTTATCTTCCCATTCTGCAAATTTGGGTAAGAATTTTTTCATGGTTTTTATAAGAATGTAGAAAGACATAAAAAATTAGCATCAAAGTTCATGAAAAGATACACTTCGCTGCAAATAAATTTGCAAAATGAATCTTAACCTCCATATTTGCTCATTTATCATCAACAAGGCATTAGATATTTATTGAGTCTTTTAATGGGCAGTTGTTATTTCAAAGCCACCCAGTATTCACGCTCCTTTCCTGAGAGATGTGTGCAGCCTTGCTGGGGCAGGAAATCCAGACTTTTCCCCCTCTCCAAAAACGTTAAAGTATTGCCATGAGCCGTCAGCCCCTGCCTCTCACTGTCCAGGTGTAGTCAAAGATGGGTGTGTAGCCGAGGTTGCCTGATCCCTCTCTACACGGGCCTTTTTGAGGTGTAAGCAGAGTGCCGCAGCACAGAAGCAGCAGAGGTGGTTGATCGATGGCAGGAGATGAGCCTCTGGAAGGCTGTCAAATGCTTCATCCTGCAGAGGTCTCCTAGCCTGACTGTCCCCAGCTTGGCTCTTCAGCTCTCCTGTCAAACTTTTAAGCTCTTACATATATTTTCAACAAATAGAATTTTGGTTGAAGTTAAGCAAAGTTAATTTCTGTTATCTGCACTGAAGAATTGCAACTATATTTGGCATAAGGTCTCCTGGACCTACGAACAGATGTGTGGTACCGTCCTTGCCCTCAGTGAGTGGACAACCTAGTTGCAGAGGGAGAGAAGGAAAGTGTGGGCACAAGCAGGGGGCAGACAGGGAGCAAGAGCGAGGGGGAGACCCAAGGAGAGACTCTGAGTTCACTTAAGAGGCAGGTGGTTTGGGATAGGGAATCTTCTTCTCCGTCCTCACACCTCGACCTTGCTCCTTATTCCTTGTCCTTGCTTAATCGATGGACAGATTTCTCTGTAGGTGGCCTCTGTTTTCTTAGTTTGGAGAGACGCCCACATTTCAAGTCACCTTTTCGTGCTTACACACCCTTCCTGGCTGCTGGTCCATGCTTCCTCCCTCAAGAGTGCCTGGATGATCCTGTTACTGCCTTCTGTTTGGTTTCTTGCACAACAGTATATAAAAAGACAATCAAATGGGGATCAGCCTGTCCTCTTCTTCCACGCCTGTGTGACTCCCTGTGGGATGGCCTTTGGTCTCAAAATAGCTTCCCACATCTGTCACCACGCCTGGAATTTCACCAAGTATTCCTCTGGAACGTAAAGATTTTTTTCTGGTTTCCTGAGTCCAATACCACCAAACTTCCTGGGAAAGTAATTGTTTTGCCATCTATATTAGGGAAAGTCCATTGACGGATGATGAGGATTTTTAGGCTGCTTAATTTTAAAACGGTTTATGATGAGGATTTTTAGGCTGGTTACTTTTAAAACTACAGATAAGAAGCAGGCTCCAAGAAGTGGAATTTGCTTGCCCTTTGATCAGAGACAGTTGCATTTGTGAAGGAAATCTCCATGCCTCCCTCTCTGCGCCAGGAGGAAGGGGGGATGGCTTTATCTCTGGAAACTCTTAATGGGGAAGGCAAGAACTTAAGTTGCTTACTGTCTGGCAACCTCATGTAACTGACCCCCCCACCCCAAAAACCTCCTTTGTCTTTAGCTGAAGATAATATTTGAGCGGTGACTTCTGCCATTTACTCAATCCTGTTTGATTCTTATCTAAAAGTTGTGGGACCGCCCAATGGCCGGACCCTACCGGCACTGGTACCATTTTAACTTTTTTTCCTTTGTTTTGTAAAGAGATGACTCACATACCTATGCCTTAAATTTAGCCCTAACCCTCAACTCGGGGCAGCAGCAGGAGCTCTGACTGCCTGTGGGTCCTGTCCCCACGCACCAGCCCTGCCTGCCCATGGGTCCTGTCCCCATGCCAGCGGGGGCAGCAGCAGCAGCCCTGCCTGCCCATGGGTCCTGTCCCCATGCCAGCGGGGGCAGCAGCAGCGGCTCTGCCTGCCCGTGGGCTCTGTCCCCATGCCAGCGGGGGCAGCAGCAGCGGCCCTGCCTGCCCATGGGCCCTGTCCCCATGCTATTCTTTTCTCTAAATAAAAGAGCACTACTGCCAGATCTTGAGAGTCCAAGAAATCTTTCTTTCGACTCCTCGGCTCACCGACCCCGCATCAACGGAGAGCTGAGAAAAAGTCATGGAAGTGAAATATGTCAGAAATTTTTTAAAGTTCATTATAAAAACTGGAACTAAGAGAGTCCTATAGAACAACTTCATGTATTTAACACTTTTGCTTACATTTGGAGTTAATATTGCTAGAAACTCTTTTCCAAAAAGCAAGAGTTTGATTGCGAAGACTACTGAAACCTAAGATAAAAATTCTGTTCAATAACTCTCATAAACAATAAGAAACTATATGTTTTCTTCTTTCTTGCTTGCTTTTTTAAATAAATTGTTTAAGAAATGCCTCCTCTGTCGCTTTGACTCCCAAATGGTTGTATTTTTATTTATGTATTTTTTTAGAATGCCCAGTAAAATAATTATTTTGTAAGAGCCTATAGCCCTTGTCACCGATATAGAATTATGCTGGTTTTAGAAGTGCTTTGGGGTGTCTGTGGTGGGCTTTGGGGTTCATTATGCTTTTGAAATATCAGAGCGAATTGGCTGGGCTTCAGCGCTGTGAAAGGCAATCCGCTCAGCTGACTGCTTAGCCAGGAGGCTGTTTCCTTTGGCAGACACCATAAAGAGGATATTTGCTTTACCCGTGAAATATATATTTAGCATAAACAGTAAGCATAACTTTACATCCCTGAGTGGATGAAAAATGATCTATTTACTCTGAGAATATCAAACCAGCCATCTTACAAATCTCGATAAAAGGGCAAAAAGAGAAGCATTTGATGGACTCCACGGTGACCAGATAGACCATCAGATAAATCGTCTCCCATCCCATCCGCTCTCCCCCACTCTCAGACCTAACCCTCCTCTGCTCCCCCTCCCACAGCTGCAGCGAGGACGCCTTAGACAGCGGCCTTAAACCAAAGCCCTCCTCCCGTTTCAGGAGAACGACTTCACAATCCTTTACCAGCACCCTCGCTCCGGTGGTGGAGCCTGTACCAGCCACCGTGCCCTCCACAGGAGACCCCTCCCCACGCCCTGCTACTTGGTGGTCCTAGGCAGTTATCCATTGATTTCTGCATGGTTTGCTTTGCTCTCTTCCCGGAAGAGAGTTATCCAAAAAGGAAAATTAACGATGGTGAGGAGATACCTCAAAGTATATTAAAAATACATTAAGAACCTTAGGCTGTTGTGTTATCTCAGGACACTTCAAATTAATTTCTGTGGCGCATCCTTGCCTGACCTCAGGGAGTTAAGGTCCGTAAGCAGGATTAGAGTAGAGACAGGCAGGGAGAGATCAGACGTGCTCTGGGACAAAAATAAGCAAAGGAAACTGGGCTGTGCTTTCAGGCGTGGATTAATTCAATTTTCCGGGAGGGAGAAAGCGATTGTTTAGGGGCTTAAATCCACGGGGACATCTCAGATGCTGATGGAGTCTGACTTTTTATGTTTTTTTTCTTTTCACAGATAGTAGAGATGAGCAGGAAAATGACTCGTCATTCCTTCTGGGAAGGAAAGACTGTAGGGGTTCATTTCAATTATTTAAACCCTGTTTGCATAAATACTCTTTGCACAGACTGTATCTTTTTAGCTCATTGTGGGAAGAGGCTGATAATAATTCCTCAGAGATAATAGAATGTTTAACTAGCAAAGGTTTATTTGAGACGTCACTGATGAAAAATATTCTAAGCAGCGTAATTTTTTAATTTAAACATTTTATTGAGGTCGTATTGGCTTGCAACATATCGTAATTTCAGGGGTACATCACTGTATACCAGTTTCTGTACAGACTACATCGTGCTCACCACCAATAGTCTAGTTTTCATCCGTCTCATACAAATGTGCCCCTTCACCCCTCCCTGCCCTCACCCCCTTCCCCCCTGGTAACCACTAATCTGTTCTCTTTATCCATGGGTTCATTTGTCTTCCACACATGAGTGAAATCATACAGTGTTTGTCTTTCTGTATCTACTAAGCAGCCCAGTTTTACAATTTACACAGGGAATGAGAGAATGTTCAAATGGGGCTAAATATTGACTAACTGAAATGAGGCTGTGCTTTTGAATAAAGTGAGCTCCAGTACCCCTGAGGGGCTGGGGAAAAGGTGGGGGTGATGGGGGAGGGGGTTCTTCCTCCCAGACACCTAACAGGGTTCGCATAAGAAAGCCGGCTCCCGGAGAAGCGCTGGCCAGTGAGCCTGGCAGTCCTGAGTCCTCTCCTGGCTCTGTCTCTGGCCAGCCTGTCAACAGGAAACGACTCCGTTTCCAGAGGTGGGAGAAGGGAGGGAGTGTGAGAACCAGGAGGGCCAGTGGGGTTAAAAGGCTTTGAAATCCAACCGTGTTAAAGCGAAGTGGTGTTACCACAACCCCAAACACCTTTCAAGAAAGTCCCCCATCTGCAAGAGACCTGAGCATCTTTAAACAAGGTCCTCAATACACGTAAAAGGGTGGTTAGGAAACTTTGTTCTCTCCTCAAGGTTAAATTAGGGATGCAGACTAAGCAACTCAGAGAAATAGGAGCAAGAGAAGGAAAGTAGATGATGAATCACAGGGACTTACTGATTTAGCTCCAGGAGCCAAGTCTAACGCCCTAATTTAAATGATAATGTTGTTTTCCCAGGAAACTTTCAGGCAGAGGCATCTGTTTGCCGCTTAACTAACGCTAGGTAGTACTTCTACGGAGATATGAAGGACTGCTTGGTAAACCTGCCTTCTCTGGGACACTGCGTCCGAGCGTCTCCCAGCCTGTGGCTCTCTGGTAACAGCAGAGCAGGCAGCTCAAACCACGTGGTCTTTTGTGAGTTGCTCTGACTTTTGGCCCTGTAACTTCGTCTACGCCAATGAAAGGTAATAACTCTGTTCTCAAAGATGACTTTGTGAGTAGGGGGACTAGGTAGCTGTCTGCTGTGGTTCAAGGAATGCAGAATTAGCTCCTTACTCCAGCAAGGTTTTTCACATCTTTTCTAGTAGCTTTATTGAAGTATAATTTCTATACCATAAGTTGCACATATTGAAAGTGTACATTTTGACATGTTTTGACTCACGTGTACAACCGTGAAGCAACATCACAATCGAGATGCTGAACACACCCATCACCACCAAAAGTCTCCTTGCGCCCCTTTGTCACCTCTCCTTGCTGTCCTTTCCTAAACCCTCCTGTCCCCAAGCAACCGCTGACCTGCATTCCATTGCTATGGTTTAGTTTGCATTTTCTCAAGTTTCATGTAAATAGTATCTCTATCTCCTTTCCCTCAGTGTAATTATTCTGATTCATCTACTTTGTTACATGTATCGATGGTTCATTCCTTTTTATTACTTCATCAACCGTTTTTTATTATTTTCCCATCCAACCTCCTAAAACTTTTAATTCCACTATAAGACGTCCTTTTGAGTCAAAAAGAGCTTTTGATCTTTAACTGGCCACCATTAAAAATGCAAATCTCTCCCCAAAATGTGTCAACCGACAACTTTGAACAGAGGTTAGATGGTAGCTAGCTGTGAACTGGTTGCCAGTAGAAAGCAGACTCCAAGGAAAAAATAGAAACATTGATGGGGCAGCAGGAGGCACCAGAGATAAATTTCAAATTTGCATTGCCTTAGTGATGACCACGCTCACCCTATCTCATATGGGTGCCCTAATTCGGTTGCCTATTTTCAATGCTGAATAATTACCTTTTATTCTTTGTTGGTTTCACTGCTGGCCAGTGTCATCCGAGCCCCAGGGGTGGAGGCTTCCCTTCCAGATTCCCCTTCCCTTCTGAGTATTGAGTACGCCCACCCACTGTTGCAGGCGGCTTAAATATGTCCTGGACTGCTGAGACAATCCCCAGGTTCCAGGGTCAACTGGGATCTTCAAAGTCTCCTAGAGTGAAGAGACAAATGGCACCTTCCCCCAAAACAGCAAGGTGTGCCTCTCTGAAGAGTTCGCCAGCCTTGCTCGGCCCCGTGGTCCTCAGCTGTCTCCTCGCTGCACACAGCCCCTCCCATGGAGTCCAATCCAGTCCCATTCTCCCATCTCCTGTCTGTCCAGTCTCCTGTAAGAGAAATTCCTAATTCCCGCTCTCCCTCCATAGCCCCTATTTCTTCCTGGAAACCCTGCTTCTGATCTAAAGGGATGGCAGGACAGTGTGGGTGAAGCAATTAGTTCTTCTCTTTCTTTCCAAATCTATTGTTAATTCATAACATCTGGGGCTTGGTTACCTCAGTTCTTTCTTCTCGATCATCACCCAGAGCACAAGTTGGATAACTTAAAAAAAATAATAAGGATGGACAAACTATTTCTTGATCTTCGTTCCCAGTAAAACAATCTTACTTCTTGAATTAATGTGGAAGAAAGGTCTTGCATAAATAAGTGAGGGGAAAGTAAAACACAAACATTAATATTTCAAGATATTCTTTTATTACATATATTTAAATAATTTATATGTACCTGAAATCCCTTAAAATTAATGGATTCAGAAACTTTTTTTTAACGGAATTTAGTAAAATATTTCCAAGTCTAAGAAATACCTACAATATAACAGTAAGATTTACCCATCAAGGCAGGCTTTTTGGCCCCAAAGAACCTCCTCAGCTGTGGTTAAACTAAAAGATTACTTTGCAGCCCTTTAGGAAGACAAAAACCTGAAGTTTTTTGAAAAAAATCGATATCATCATTATCCAAAACCATTTACCAAATAAATGTTGCACTGTGCTATTTTGAGCAAGGGCAGTCAACTTGGACTGAGCCTACACAAGGCCCTGAGGACCACTTCCATACCAACCAAAATGGGATCATTTTCCATCCTTCAACAAAACAGAGGGTTTGACAGAGAACAGGAAAGAGCCATTCTGTGTAAAGAAATAGCCTGCTGTTGAAGAAAAACTGTGAGGTTTTTTAATCGAAGTTGTTTCAAGGTTTTCAGAAGAGAGTGCAGCTTCCCCTGTCCCCTGACTAGTGAAGGGTACCCCCCTTTTACCCAGCAGATCCTGTGTTCCACTGGCAAAGGTCTGCATGTCCTGGAAACCAATCAAGAAAGTCGTATGAGCAGGTTTGACCAAGAGGTTCAGTGGAGTGACCTATTTCATCCACAAACATACTCTCACACCCACATTGGAAAGTTAGTTTCGAAGACCATCTATTCACCAAATGCTGTCTCCACCATCATCAGCTCGACCGGAAGCCAACAGGAAGGGAATCTTACCCTTCACAGAACAGAAGGAGCCTTGGTTGAATAGCCCTTTAGAGCTAAGGTTGCTTTAGTTTCATTCAATGTTCCTGAGCTTGCCTGATCTTTCAGGGGCCAAGAAGGGATTCACAGTCTAGGAATCATAACTAGTACTCATATATATTTTTGTATAGTAGTTAAATGCCAATATAGCCAGTCTACTATTCTTGGCAGCTGTGGCATCTTCAATTTATTCTTTCTTTTCTAAAAAAGTACCTAGATCGCCTTGAGATTTTGAAGATACCGGCAAAGAATAAATAGCACATGAATGATTGTATTTCTATGACATTCTGAAAAAGCCAAAACTGTAGGAACAAAAAACAGATCAGTGGTTTCCAGGGGCTAAGTGTGGAGGGTGGGATGACCATACACAGGCAGCAGGTGGAATTTTAGGGGAGGTCAAGCTTATCGATATCTTGATTGTGGTGGTAGCCACAGAACTCCGTGCATTTATCAAAACTCATTGAACTGTACACCCCAAAAAGTGAAGTTTTCTGGTTGTAAATTAAAAAAAGAAAGTGCACTGAGTCCTGTTAAATTGGTTTCTATAAGAGATGGATTTTGGAAAACATAGTTGAAAAGATAAGTATTCAACTCCTATTTTCTCATGAGATCATTTACTTATGTATTATTATTGTTAAAATAATTCTTGATCATCTTCTAAAAAAGGGAAAACTATGGATATTATGGCACACAAAGAATAGCAAAGTAAGTACAACTACAGTCGTGTCCAATGTTAACAGAACACCTTCAACATTTTTCCCACCCCCATTGAACCTTGTCTACTTTTCTCTTGCTGGACACGCCTCAGCTACAAAGATTTTAACTGAAAGGATATACATTTTTGTTCCCCACAAAATACTTGGTGTTTACCAAAAAGTCATACACCCACTCCATCAGTGGAGACTAATCATGTTCACGTATCAGATTGTATACTGGTAAAACTCGACTATCTTTGGAGTTCTTATTCACATCTGTGTTTCAGAAGCTCTTCATCCTGCTCCTGTGTTAGCAGCCAAAGCCCTTTTCCCTTGGGTAGAAACTGCAAATTTGCTAGTTAATCAGCTAATTTGTTTCCACGTTTTGTGAACAGAGCTCATTTGTCCGTCCTCTCTCCTCAGATTCACGTTGCTTGACTCTCTTCCCATTTGAACGTCTTCCATCTCCCCCACACCCAAAATCAGGTGACTGTGGTCAATTCATTTCCTATAGATTTCTTGAGACTGTGTGTGTGTGTGTTTAATCAAAAAGATGAGGAAAGTGGTACTCTGGAATACTTTTGTAAATATCTCTCCGACAGAAGTAACTACTTTTTTTTATAAAAGAAGTTTCCAGTTGGTATGTGGAAACAAGTAATGTTAACTAAGATCAGTTTAAGGTCATAGCTCCCAACCAATTAAAAGGAGCATTTGCTAGCTCTAAACCGGAAATTCCTATAGGAATATTCCTTACAGTTCTTCTGTTTAGTCAATAGAAACAAGATACTTAAAGGTCCCCCAGCTATGACTTCTCTTAGTCTTGTCTCAACCCATTTAGCAGCCCATTAAAGAAATAATTTTATGGTGGGATTTATAATGATAGAATTATCTCAGTAGCTTTGTATGTTTTTTAAACCATAATTCTCCCTTGCACTCTTCCCCGGAAAGCTGTTTAAACACTACGTGAATGTTCAGAGACCTGTTCATACATGGGTAACCGACTTGTTAAGAAAGAAAACAGTTTGGCTGGAAAACAATAGTGTAATTTTAGTTTGGAGTAATAATTGCAGAAACTTAAAAGCTATTTGTGAAACCAAATGACTCGAAGCATCCCTGAAACAGCCAAGAGACTAATTTGCGTTCTGCAGATCTGTATCCTTTCCACCAACTGCAGGGCTGGGATTGTGTTTCTCCCTGGCCCCAGAATGCGTCACTGCAGCCCTGACTACAAGGGAACCATTGATTCTGAATACAAAGAGGGGGTGGGGATGTCCCCATTCAGCGGGCTCCTGCGCCTGCCTTGAATCTCTCCTGGACCCGAGGGAAGCAGAGCTTGCCAAATGCCTGACTTTAAACTCCGTCTGACGGAGTTCTTCATAGTGAATAGTTCAAGATTCATCAGCTTTGGAGGGCAGCTTGTCTACAGAAAGCATCAACGTGTACAAACAAACCTCCTAGAATGACTTCAGCCTTTACTCTCTGTGTTGGATGGCATGGCAGCACATTAGAAGATATTTAACCAAGCTTCAAGTTTCCTTGATATCTCAGAAAATTTTTGGACTGAGATTGTGTTCTCTGGCTGTGAAAGAATACAGTCTTAACTGATTTCTCACCATAGGTAATAAAGAAAAATATTTGAATATGTGCTCACATAATTAAATAGTGAGAAATATATGCAAAAGACACAGAAAACTGGAAAACAGGCATAACTTCCCACCATGTTTCTTTTATTGGTTTTGTACTGGATTTTTTTCATATTTATGGATTTCTAGGATCTGAAATTGAAAGTCATTAATATCACCTTCTATTCTGAAGTAAATAAGAGTCGTCTTTCCAAAAACATTTGTCGAAGAAAATAATCCATAACCAATCTATAAATGAAAATTTGGGAGAGTTTATTCAGAGCTAAAATGTGAGGACCATGGCCCAAAGAAGTGGGGTGTACAGAGTGGTTATATACCCCCAAAGAGGATGTTTCACATAGGATTGAAATGCCCCTTTTACAATAGTCGTGAGACTGCTCTGTGGGCACAGCGATTGATGGACACAGCAGGTAGGTCTGCTGTCTCAGTGAACACAGCAGGGTGGCAAGTCTGTTGTCTCAAGCTGGGTGCTCACAGGTGAGCTGGGTGGTCAAAGGTGAGCACAGCCATCAGTTCCTAGCCTAAGGAAAGATGCTTATCCCTAAGGAAATGCCAATGTGGGGGGAAGTTGCACCTTTATCTTAAGGCCATTTGTTCTTGCCATAGTAAATGTTTAAAGCAGATATACAATGCAGGCTCGATGGCCACAGTCAGGCCCTTTTGGAAAAACAAAGTCAGGCCAAATTAGGTTTACACCAAATGGCTTCCTCATATATTCCAATATCTCCTATTGCTTGCCATTTCTATTTGTCACAAATAGAATTTCTGGTGTGTACAGATACACTAAGATCCATTTATGTTGGTATTTGGTCACTGTCAGATTCTTTATCCAGTTTTCAAACATCGATAACCACACCTGATGTGTTCACAGTGCCATCTGATAAACCACTGTGATTATTATGTTTGATCATCATTAAATAGCAATTTTAGTAAAATCTAGATTCTCTTCTATCCATAAGGAGAACAAACACAGAGCAGAAATCACTATATCATTCGACAGTCTTCATAGTCTCGCTTCAGAAAACAGACCAAGACAAACACGGAACTCAACAAGGCATCAACTTGCACCTTTGGTGGTTACTCGTTGCCCCACAGTAAGTCCAAATGTTTTTGCATGGCATTCAAGGCCACCAAAAATTTGCACCCTGCTTCTTCAGTTCATTTACTCCCACCACTTGCTTTCAAATATAAAGTGCCTCCGATTGTTCAATCTTTCTCAATTCAACACTCATTTGTTTAGAAATAAATTGTTATGAAGTCCTTACTATGTGCCAGGCACTTTTTCAGTCCTGTAAATACATCAAATACATGACTGAACAGAACAAATAAAAATGCCTGCTGCTGGACCTCTCATTCTGATGGAGAGAGAAAGACAGTAAATACGTGATTCATTCATAACATCTCTTTTTCAATCAGGACTTTTCACTTGTAGCTACTTATTAAAAATAATTTTCAAAAAATAAATCAACTTTTATGTTGATATAAAATATAAACACATGTTAAAGATTTTATTTAACTCAATCAATAAGGGTAACTTCTAGATGTTACAGGCAATACAAAAGAGAATCCAAAAAGCAGACCCATTTATAAAATCATGAATGTTGAAATGAATGTGCAAATGGGGGTGAACCTGGCTTTTCCAAAAGGGGGTAGGGGGTAGGAAAGTCAACTGCCCTCTTCCAGAAAAGACACAGTGTGCCTGTCTACAGATGAGAGTTCCTTTGCATTGTAGTGGGTTGAATGGTGACCCCCAAAAAAGAGATGTCCATGTGTTAACCCCCAGAACCTGGAAATGTTAACTTATTTGGGCAAAGGGTCTTCGAAGATGTAATTAAGTTAAGGATCTTGAAATGAAGAGGTCATCCCGTCAGGGGAGGCCCTAAATCCAATGACAGGTATTCTTATAAGAGCTACAAGGCAGATTGGCAAGCAGAAAGGAAGAGGCAATGTGAGCCCGGAGGCAGACACAGGAGTGATGCAGCCACAAGCCAAAGCACGCCTGCAGCCACCAGAAGCTGAAAGAGGCAAGGAACAGCCTCTCCCCTAGGGCCTTCAGAGGGAGCGGAGCCCTGCCAATGCCTTGATTTCAGACTTCTGGCCCCAGAACTGTGAGAGAATAAATTTCTGGTCTTTTGTATCACCAAGTTAGTCGTAGTTTGTTATCGCAGCCTCAGGAGACTGATGCACGTTGCTATCAGTTACCTACAACTGACAGAGTTGTGAAACAGGTCCCATAGACTCAGACGGCCTGGAGGAGTGTTCTCCCGACGATGTATAGTTTTCCATTGAAGAACAGTTTTTTCCATACCCACTTTGTCCTGAAATAGCCTCCCCCATACTTCCTCTGCCTGTCCAAACCCTACTCATCTTTAATGAATAGCTAAGTTCAAGTGTCATCATTGTTTTCTTAATTAATTTCTATTACATATTTTTTTGATGCCTCCAGCTGGAATGGACTGCTCTGCCAATAACTCCTTTTGGCACCTATTTCATGTCCCCTTACGTGTATTTCCCAGGATGCTGTAGTATCCTAGCAGGGCGCCATGTACACAGCAGGTACTCAATACATGTTTGAGGAAATGGAGTTGGGCTGGAGAGAGCTTTGGCCTACAATGACCAAAGGGAAAACTGGATCCCTTCCGGCAGTAACTGATCGGTCTTTCTCCAGGCTTGGCATGTCCAAGCTTAATGTTATAAAGAGGGCCTCCTATCCAAAGCCTCAGGCTACATCATAGTGTATGGCTCACATTTTCTAGCAAGAGGTTTGGTCCTTTGAGAAAATCAACACCTAAGGCAGGGGGCTGGAGATGGGAGTTAAGAATGGCTTTAATAATAAAACAATTTAAGAATAACTTTCCCTGTGTCTGAGGACTCCTTTAAAGAGGCTGCATTCACAATCTCCTCCTTCCTTATGTGCAAGCCAAGTATTTTATATATGATCGGGGTCTTTTAAAAAGCCTCTGTGATCTTTCATTCAAACTCCTTATGGTTCGTACAGATGCCTAAACCACTGGATTTCTAAGAGTTCACATCCACACCATGCCTCAGTCCTCTAAGCGTATCACCACCGTTGTGACAAATAAATTGACTGACTCTAATGGAAAAGCAGTGATTACCGTGTCGTCATGTGCTAACCCAGAGCTCACATAAGACCAGCCGAGTTCACTAAAAGTAACAAGGGTATCTCCCCACCTCCCTACATGGTGGACACCAAGAAATTGCAAGACTTTTAGCATCAATATCCCATCTTCCCAACATGTTTGTCCCCCCTCGGCTTCTCTTCAACTCTGGCGTTTGGGGAACCGCTGAGGAGTGTCTCACCTGTCCCTTCAGATTGTTCTGGACCAGGGCTCAATTCTCACTACAGTCACACGTCAATTAACAGCAGGGGTACGTTCTGAGAATGCATCATTAGGCAATTTCGTCTTGCAGAAACATCATAGGGTGCACCGAAGGGGAACCAAAATTGCCACCTGCAAATGTGTCTCTTTAACACTAACATGATTTTAGGCTGATTATTTTTAAGAAACAAAAGACTCAGAAAGTTTTTCTTGTTACCTCCCCCTTTAACTGCCTAAAAGAAGTCAGATGAAAAAAAAACCCTGTCTCGGAAGCGAGCTATCACCTTAGCATCACGGGAACTGGGGGGTGGACAGGGAAGAACCTAGAAAAGCCTGTTTGTTGGGTTCCTCTCTGTGTTCTTCTGTTTCTGTGTGGCCAAACACTTGTTTTCCAAGTGTTTACTCCTTTTCACCTACCTGTGAATTGCCTTTCCTCCCTTTGAATTCTCTGACTCTCCCCACCTCCAACATCTTTTTTTGTCTCTAGCTGAGGATGGTATTTAAGATGAGGGTTTCCGCCACTTTGGTGAGTTACTTGGTTTTCTGGGTTTCTCCCGTGTGTACATGTTATTAGACTTTTTTTGCTTTTCTCCTGTCATTCTGTCTCTTGTCAATTGAATTCTTCAACCAGCCAGGAGAACCTAGAAGAGTAAGGAAAATTTCTTCCTCCCCTACAGTCCTTACACAAACCCAGATGGTATAGGCTCCTACACATCTAGGCTATAGCATTAATCTTACAGGATTGCTGTTGTGTATGCGATCCGTCGTTGACCAGTACATCATCGTGCATAACTGTACTATTGATCAGACCCTTGCTCTGATAGGCTACCACAGTGCTATCAATGCTCCATTCCAGGCTGCCACTTGCCTCTGCTCACATCTTTGTCCAACGTTCCACTCTGAGCCAAATTCGTCTGTTGCAATATGACTTCTTATGCTGTCACCATGGATCCCTTCAAGCTGGTGGCTCTCGGACTACTTATAACTTGGTTGCAAATGAAAAGCTAAAGACCTTCCTCTCCTCCATTGTATCTATAAAAGGACCCTGAGGAACCACAGAATTACACCCAGACCTCTCCTTCCAGTAGACACCTCCCCACCAGGGCGGCTTTAGGTAACAGCCCGCGTGTGGCACCATGGATGCCCATCAATGCTTAGGTCTTATTTATGCCATGCCTAAGTCTGTCTCTCCTTAGGATGACTTGTCTCTTAGGCTGCCTCTTGGAATTTAAACACTGCTCTCCCCGTGTCAACCCTCTCAACTCTCCAGATCAGGCTGTATATGCTTCACAGTCGTTTATAGGCATAGTTCAAATCCTTTTCCTAGGAAACACTTAGGAACCTCTGTACAATGGTGTTACAAGCAGATGCCTGGGCAGCAGAGGTCTTGCCTGATTCTACCACAAATATTCCCAAATCTCTGCCTCTTCCCAGCTAGGAAAGCCCCCTCCCACCCTCCCATAGAAAACTGACCTCTCCTCATGGGGCATTTGTGATGATTAAGATTATGTGAAGTTTGATAAGTGTTGTCAAACGTTTCTTTCAAGGCTTTCAATAAATGAAACCAAAACCTCTAAATTGGAATTTCTGTGCAAATTTCATATACCTCAAACTGATCTCAAATATTAATTTTACTGAATCGTTATTTTTACCAAAGCAAAATTTTATATTTTACCTACTTGGAAAACCCATTTGAACCAGAATTACATGTATTATCTTTATTTTACAGCTGAAGAAAATGGAGGCTTAGCTCATATACAGGCAGCCTCTTTTGCTGGACTGGAAGTTCCTCAAGAACAGGCATCATCTCAGAGTTTCTGGCATCCGCAAAGGACAAACCACATTGTTGGTACTCAACAGAAATTGAACTGACGTAAAAGGCGTTACATGACTTGTCCAGAGCCACACAGCCAGCAAACAGCATGCTAGGACTGGGACGCACTCCTCCTCGCTCCAGGTTTCCTTCCTCTCTCTGCAGCAAAGACGTGTCCGTAATTCCACGTTCCATGATCATATTGCTATGATTCAGTTTTTTCAGCCCAGGAACCATACTTGTCCTCCCCTGAACTGTGGATCAAATGTAGAGCTCTTCTGCTTCCGAGTCCATGCGCGCCTCTTCCAGGCCACATATTTTGGTTGCTTGGTTTTTGTTTTAACTGCACACGCTTTCTTCAGCCTGGATAAATGCAACTTTACTAGATCCTTTGTTTTTCTCATAACCTTACTCTTTTTTTGTTTTTTATATGCATATGGAAGAAATAAATGAGCTCACTAGCTTGATCCTCTTCTTCCCTCATGCTAATCCCTTCTCAATCCTCCCCTTTCTTTGGTGCCAGCTTTAGCTGCCTTAAGATTTCCAGGGTCGGCTGAATGATGCTGAGCGTTCCTGCCTTCTGGTCTATTCAGAATCCCTTTGTCGTGAATGATTCCTGTCCTTTCTCCCTGCCTTGCCTGTCCACATTCAAATTGTAAACCCAGTGGACAAGAATGTAACGGATGCTGTGTTCACTACAGAATCCAGCCTCAAAATGAACGATATTGTCAGCAGCAGCATGTCCATAACATTCAGAAGTTTAATTAACTTGTAGATAATTGCATTCATACAGTCATATTACAACTCTCTTGGAACATATTTAACTAATTTTAATCTTTGTTGAAGCAATGAGCACCAGTAAAAAGCTGTAGCAACGTGAATAGCCTCAGGAAAAATTCTCTGAAATAATCTTCAAGGTGATCTTACGGCTCAGAACACATAATCTCTACTGTTGCTAAAATGATTTCCACTCTGGAAATACTGCTGCGGAGCAGCCAAAGCAATATATACACATATTCTCATGTTTTACAGACCATGTATTAATGAAGACAAGTGCAGGTTGGTGTGTAGGTAATTCAAAGCAGAAATTATATTGTTATTAATGAGAATTATGTACTTCCTTCTGTGTGACACCAAAAACCTAAATCTGAAAACCTAATTATCTCTTACTGCTTTCTCTTTCTATGAAATGATGACAATCATTAAAGACTCACAAACCTTTGATTTTTCACCTTGAAAGGCATGTGCAATGTCACAGATGTCACTAGATAGCTCGCACTCTGTAGCTAATACTAATAGAAAACAGGAGGCTGTGGGCAAATATATTCTCCGATTACTGTTCTCTTTCTGTATAAGAACATTTCTCTGGAAGATAATTTGCCTCGTATATCGAGAACTTACATAAAAGGGTCAGATAGCCTCATTCTGACGATACTCCATGGACAATTCTTTTCTTAATTTTCTGTATGGCAATCAAAGTGCTGATAAACCAAACCAATTTTTTTAAACTTATAGTAGTAGAATAAAGTCAGAGTATCTAAATTATTATTATTATTAAAATAACTTTGTCATCCATTTCTATAGAGAAAACAAAAAAAAAATTATTTTAACAAAATTCTATATAATTTATCGAGTACTTGTGGGGGATGCTGGGATTACTGCCCTTGATGAGGCAAGTGTGGGGATCTTCGTCTTCTTGCAGGTCACATTCCATCAAGAAAAACACATTAAATGGGAAATCACGGGGCTGCTGAATGTTATAAATGGGGAAAAACAGGCAGCTATAGGAGTGTATGAAAACACAACAACTTCAGCCGGGGAGCCTTCACCTCATGACCTAGAATGGATCGTCCATTGTGACTGATGAACCTTCCGGTCAACGGTGCTGGGACTGACTCATTCCACACACAGCCGCTTGGGTAGCACTGGCTGGCTCCATTGGTTAAAGCCTGAAGCTATGGAAGCCAAGGGTTAATTCTATTTTGGGTCACTGGGCTTCCCCCATAGAGAAATCTCTCTCCTTTCTTTCTCTCTCCCCTGGCCAGTTGCCCAGGTCTCTAGCACAATGCGTGAACTGGAAACTGGGTCTGAGAACAGAAGTGAACTCAGCATAAACTCTTCTCCTTTTTTTTTTTTTTTTTTTTTTTTTGCTGAGCAAGATTGGCCCTGAGTTAACATCCAGGCCCATCTCCCTTTACTTTATATGCAGGATGCCTGCCACAGCATGGCTTGATAAGAGGTGCGCATGTCCATACCCGGGATCCAGGCTGGTGAACCCCAGGTCACCAAAGTAGAATGTGCAAACTTAACCACTGTGCCACCGGGTCGGCCCTAAACTCTTCTTTATGGGCAAGTAAATCTAAAGAAAAAGTCCAGCTGACAGGGGCAGGAGCTGCATCTGCAGGTGACTGTGAAGGCTGTTATTACTCAGAAATACTTCAAACATTCCTGAATGGAAATGAGAAGTTGAGATTTTGCCAGCTTATTCGTTAAAATGCCCTTTAAATATTCGGAGTAGGGAAGAAGTGATGTTCCATGGAGTCTAGAACCAGAATTATGTACATTATAAGACAGACTATATTTTTCAAAACTATCCTGCTGTGTAAGCTGGAAAATGAAGGTAGGTAGGTCTTAATGAAATCTTTTCAAAATGGGCAAGCGCAGTGTTTCCTTACACATAGTATGCAATCAAGAATATTTATAGGTTGAATGAATTAATTACTGCAGAACTGAGTCAGTGGACTCAGGTTCTTGCCATAGGAAGTGCCTTCTTATGAGGAATCATGTTGCCCCCTAAAGGCTACACAAGATCTGATCATGTTGACAAGAGGACATTTTTCTCCATTTTCCTCTTGACAACCTCTTTTCAGTGGTCATTTCAGCTTTAATTTCCTCTCGAGCAGAAAGTGGTAACAAGTCAGGATGCTTTTCAGACCGTCTTCCCAGACTTTGGTAAGATTATTGGCTTGAAAAAACTCGCACAGCAACCCTGACTGTGGACGCCCGGGGCATGAAGTGGCAGCTCTCTGGACGATGCCCCACCAACCCTCCAACCAACACATTGCAAAAAGAGGGTAGGACAGACAGACAATAAAGGAAGAAAGAGCTGCTTGTTCCTACTATGACACTCACATTCCCATCTCAGATCCAGCTGGGGCCACATGTTCTGTTCAGTGAATCAGACATCACCATCTCCCCAAAACTTGACTCTTATTCCCCATAAGCACTGAAGCATCCTGACAAATATGTACATAGCTCAACGCCTTTCAATCTGGACAGGGGGTACAGAAAATTTTCTTTCTTTGTTTGTTTGTTTCTTTTTTTTTTTTTTTTTTGCTGAGGAAGATTGTCCCAGAGCTAACATCTGTGCCAATCTTCCTCTATTTTGTGTGTGGGATGCCTCCACAGCATGGCTTGACAAGCGGTGTGTAGGTCTGCACCCGGGACCCAAACCCGCAAACCTTGGGCTGCAAAAGTGAGCACATGAACTTAACCACTATGCCACATGGCCAGCCACTAGAAGGGCAAGAAAATTTCAACAAGTAATTTTGCCTGGAGATGAAGAGTTGTTCACGTATTGTTAGAGAGTTCTGTGGATGATTCCAAAGAAGGCACCGTGGTGGGACTGAGAGAAGGACAATGCTCCTAGGAAAGTAGATTTCAATGATAGGACACTATTTTACGGATGCTTATGCGAGTGACCACAATATGCTGGCATCTTGTTATTCCTCCTAAATATAGTTTTTTCTAAAAACATTTAAATGACTAAATATACCTTGTTCAGAATTCTCCATGGAGAAAAGCAATCAAGCACGAAATGCCCATGCCTTACGCATCTGAATCATGTTCTTCAACAGGAGACTTCTGTTACTATGTGACTATCGGTGTGCGTGCTTCTCAATGGGGATCCCACTTGAGGATGACTGGCAAATTATACATATCCTGATGTTCTCATTATATTCCAAATAAATTGGCCTTCATGAATTGCACAAGTTTGACAGTACATCGGTGCATTTAACTTTGGCAAAGATGATACAAATGTTCCTTTGGATAAAACATTCCTACAAAATCAGAATTGCATGAACAATAGGGATAGCTATACAGGATATTTCTAGATCTGGGGACAGAAATAAGTAACATGATTCTGAGGGGGGCTTTTATTGATAAAATATCAGGTGTGATCACTAACGTTTTGAAAAATGCCTCAGCCACCTTCTTTCTCTTAGTGCCCTCATCCCCTCTTCCTTGCTTTTTTACCATTTCTATATATGGCAACTATGTACTACATGGAATCAACGCTTGTGTTTCTTGGGTGGGAGAAGCACGTCTGCTAGCAAAGGATTTGACAAGTGTAATTTTCCATCCTACTGAATGAATTCAATCCATCTCATAGGAAAGGACAAAATTCGGGTACTCGTAAGTCCAAAGGGTTTGGTGTTCTTTCCTGCAGGTGGAGTACAACTGGGGACTTCAAAACACATTCCAGATCATCTAATAAAATTTTACTCCTGAAGGAAAGGGTTTGAGGTTTCCATCATCTTTCTGCTGGGGACCAAACTTCTCCCTTATCGTGCACAACTCCCTCAGCAACAGAAATCCAGTTTCACAATCCAAGGGACACCGATTAAGAGGCAAATGGGCTTGTTGGTCAATCCCAAAAAAAGCTGTCCCATTCCACCCTTTTTCTAGGATTTTGTGTGTCATCTTGCTTTGTGATTCATAACGTACATCAACTAAGGTAACCTGCTGTCTTCAGTACTCTTAAACATTCAGAAAAGAACAAGGAAAAGTCACTAAATATAAATGTGAAGTTGGGGTTTTACCAGCTGAAGAAGAAAGTATAAAATGAGTTTTACACATTAAACGTTCTTAAAATATTTGGAACAAAAGAAGAAATGGTTTTTCATAGAGTCCAGGACCAGAGTCCCATGAATAAAAAGACAGGTGACACCATTTTAAAAGCATCCTATCCAAGAAGGAAACTGAGTTCAGAATAATTTAACTAAAGCCTTCGAAACTGAGCAACATCACATTTTCTGGAGCACAGGAGGCATCAAGAAACATTTGCTGATCAAGAAATGAATATGGAAATCCATGTCAATAGGCTAAAGTGCTGAACAGTGGCACAGACTCTTGCTCCTGACAAGGGACTTTCAGGAGGGCGAGTTTGCCTCTGCCGTCTACTCCTGTTCCACCTGTGTAGGTCCAGACCTGAGAAGGATGATGTTCTTTTTCTCTCAGCATCCCTCACTGAAGTGATCATTTCAGCTTCTGGTCCTCCCCAGGAGGGTGACATAAAATGCCAGGATGTTCCCTGTCATCTCCCTTTGAATACTGAAGACAGCATCAGCTTGGAATAGAGCCCACAACAGCCATGGCTGTGGATTCCCTGGACCTGAAGCAACATGCCTCCACAGCATGGCTGATGAGTGGAGCAGGTCCGCGCCTGGGATCTGAACCTGCGAACCCTGGGCCATGGAAGAAGAGCACTCAGAACTTTAACCACTCGGCCACAGGGCCAGCCCCCAGAAGGTTATTTTTTAAAGACATTTAAATATCTGAATAATACTGTCTTCAGAATTCTCCTTGGAGAAGAGGAAGCGCCTTTTTCATCTCAACCACGGTCTTCACTAGGAGACTTTTGTTAGCATGTGACCATCAGTATGCATGCCGTGTAGTGAGAATTACACCTCTGGTGCCTGCCAGATAACACACATCTTGATGCGATCCTTCATTCCACAGAAATCGCTTTCATGAATCACACCAGTTTGACAATATGTCAGCACATTTAAATTAGGCATAAATGACAGCGATTTTCCCTCCGATAAAATGTTCATACGAAATCGGAATCAGAATGCACAAATAAATGAGGTAACTATTCAGAACATCTCCAGATCTGGGAACAGAGATAAGTAACATGTGGCTTTGAGCATGGTTTTTCTCAATAAAATTGTAAGACCAGGTGTGGTTGCTGAGTTGTTAACGACTTTTAAGACGCCCGACCAACCTTCATTTTCTCAGCACCCTCCCCCCTACATCCTCATTAAGATAAGGTACCACTTCATCGCCTGCAATTATGCATTTAATAGATTCTAGTATAGCTTAGCTGATGAAACTATGGAGAAAAGAGAAAAAAAAATTCGACTTTTCCACATGCTACCATGATCCCTGTGATGTTACAATGATGTGTTCACACCATTGTGTCTGTTGGGTTTGGAACAGACATGTTGGTCAGCCAATAATTTGATACATGAAATTTTAATTCTCACTGAATTAACTTGGTCTATGTTACCAAAATCACCAAATTTGATGAGTATTTAAAAAAATATTTGAATTAATTCTTTACCATGTTTCTGAAACACTCATAAACCTCCATATTTTACTTATTGATATGTATATCAGTCAGGGTTCTCTAGAGAAACAGGACCTGAGTACACATACATATATAGAGGATATGATACACACACACACACACACACACACACACACACACACACACAGGGAAAGAGGAGAGATTTTAAAGAATTAGCTCAAGCAATGGTAAGGGCTGGTAAATCCAAAATGTGTAAGTTGGGCAGGAAGCCTAGAGACCCAGGCAAGCTTTCCATGTTACAGTCTTGAGGAGAATTCCTTCTTCTCTGGTAAGCCTCAGTTTTTCTCTTAAGGCCTTCAGCTGGTTGGGTGAATCTCACCCACATTATGGAGAGTAATCTCCTTTACTTAAAGTCAATTGCAGGCCGCCCCGTAGCTGAGTGGTTAAGTTCGTGTGCTCCACTTTGGTGGCCCAGGGTTTCTCCAGTTCGGATCCTGGGTGCTGACATGGCACTGCTCATCAAGCCACGTTGAGGCAGCTTCCCACATGCCACAGCTGGAAGGACCCACAACTGAAAATATGCAACTATGTACTGGGGGGATTTGGGGAGAAAAAAAAAAGTCAATTGATTGTAAATGTTAATCACATCTACAAAATATCTTCACAACAACATCCAGACCAGTGTTTGACCCAACAACTGGGCACCGTAGTCTAGCCAAGTCAGCACATAAAGCTAACTACCAACGGTGTGTAACCTATATTGGCAACAAAATCAGAACAGGTATCCTGTATTATTCAAACTAAAATTGTCTTCAAGTGCTTTCTCACTTACCCCTGGAATAATCTCTTCTTCCCAGGATCTCCACTTCTATGGTTCCAAGACGTCTTCTCAGTCAGTTCTGGTAGCGCTCACCAGTTGTTTGGCCAGAGTCTGGCGTGGTCCTTCAGGGCCAGGAAGCTCCACCAGCTGCAGACCACTGTTACTCTGGGTGCCGCACGCGCCCTTGGTGTCTGGGTTGGATGGAGAGGACTGGAGCATCTATTCCTCAGTGACTTTTGGCACCACACCTGCTCTTGGAGTCCTCCGGATCAGAAGGTGCTCTTGTTGCCAACAGGTGCTCTTGTTGCTCATGGAGAATGACCCTGCCTGTTCCCTGGTCACTGCTGTGAGGATGGAGGCATTGCTACTACTGACTTCTAGTCTCTCAGGTTCATATATCAAGGATACTGAGGTCTGTCCCCGTGGGTTAGCTGGGGTCACCCCATGCCACCACCGGTCTGAAAGTACAGCTTTACTAGTCTTTATTTAACCTTCCAGCCTCACCCGTGGGCTGTACATGAGACTCGCCTCTTCACGGGCTGCTAGACCCTGACACTGAACTTACATCACGGGCTTCCCTCTCCTTCATGACCAACACCCCTTAGAGACATTTAGGATTTGCTTATGCCAGGCAAGCTCAGCCATGGCATTTTTAATCCATCAGAGAGTATCTACTACTGGCCTTCATTCCCAAAGGAGGAGGAATTGTGTTAGCAATCTTTTTCTTCCTAGAAGACTAAATAACCCCTTATTTACATCTCCACTCCTCCTGCAGCTGCATCCCACTAGGGTTTCTGTGACAAACAAAAACCATCGCCTTGTAACATACGTCCCCCAGGATATCAGATGTGTGTTCGTTTTGTCTTTTTTATAGGCTCATCACCAAAAGCATCTCAAGTAAATCTTCCCAGAACAAAGCCAGACTTGTCTCCTCCAGCAGGCAAAGCAGTCACTGGTAACTTTTATATGGCAACTTTCCTGGAAAACAGTATAAAAAAGACCAACAAAATGTTATTCTGCCTACAGGGCATTCTAACACGCAGGATGCTATTTCAGCAGCCTCCTGACGGGTTGCACATGTCACGTTGAGTCTGCTTCACTTCCTGGCTTGTCTTTATCTAGAATATGAATCTACTTAGGTTTCGTGTGTCCCTTCCCTTCCTTCATCTCCTTTTCCCTCCACATTAGTCGTCTAGGACGGCCACGACAAAACGCTGCAGACGGAGTGACTTCACAGAGATTCGCTGTTCACGCTTCTGGAGACTGGAAGTCCCAGATCACGGGCCAGCAGGGTCTGGTTTCCGGCGAGGGATCTCTTCCTGGCCCACAGACGGCCACGCTTTCACTGTGTGCTCACATGGGCCTTCCTCTGAGCACGCACAGAAAGACAGAGAAAGATCTCTCTCTTCCTTTTCTCAGAAGCCCACCCCTCCTATCGGCTTAGGGCGCCATCTTTATGACCCCGTTTAGCCTCAAATACCCCCTAAAGGCCCTGACTCTAAGTAACTTAGTCACATTGGGTATTGGGATCCAACATATGAATTCTGGGGGATATGATTCATTCCATAGCACCATCCCTTTGTCTTATTGCCCCTCAGATCCAATGCTCCATTCTTGTGACTCTTGCTAATTGTTCATTGGCAATGCACTTACAGAACATCTAAACGCTAGGAGGTAGGGATGGTGACAAAGTAAGACATGGTGTGATTATCATTAGCAAACAGCAACCATCTCAAGGGCATTACTTCTTTTTTAATGTAAAGATCACAAATAAACTCATATCAACCTGAGAATATGTCCCGTCTCCTGCATTTATTCTTATTAAATCAAGGAAATTAAAGTCAGAAAAAAAATAGGATCAAATAAAGGGAAAACTGTGGGTACATTACTGGCATCTAAACTTTCAGCAGGTGAGCAAGCTCACAGCCAAAGGTAACGAGCCCTGTCTGTAACCTCAAGACTTCTCTGGCTCAGGGCAGAACTGATCAATAAGTGGATATGAACATCTTTCTATTTTCATGTCAAGACATATTCTTTCCTAGAGTTATCAAAAATTTGATTTTAAATATTCGATATAATGGTAGATTGCTATAAACTAATGCATTCTCATCAATAATTACAATTATGCTTTGATTAATTTAAACTCCATTTTTCTTATCACGGAGAAAATTGATTACTGCCAAACAAACTTTACACAAAAGAAAAACACAACATTATCTTTGGGAAGATTCGTAAGAGCCAGTTTACTAAGTTTCACTTCCTGAGATTTATCCTGACAATAAATTCTAGTTATCAGCAAACTTCTTGCTAAATAATCTGATTTAATGAGGCTTGAGAGCAGAAAATTAAATCATTTACGCCAAATGGGCTTTCAATAGTAAGACAAAGTTTATTTTATAAGCTCTTTGTCTAAAATTGGACCTCTAATCAGCATGAGAGCGTGGTTATAGTGCCAACTTGGCACTTCAAGCAGGAGTGTCTGCTTCCATGACACTGTGATGAAAATTTTCCTACAGTCCAAACTGTTTATTGGCGGTCTTAGCAGAACTAAGTAACATCTTCTTCAGCTAAAAACCATATTCATGGAGCTAAATGTTTTCATATTTCATTTTTCATATTGACTCTTTCTTGCACTTAGGCTGTAGAGAAATAAATGTTAACGTCAATATATCGTGATGTAACTGCTATTTATTGAAAAAATATGTAATTTAACGTAATTTTCTCACCAACTTTATTGTGTGGGAGTCAACCATTATCCTACTTATCAGATGGGGAAATTAAGACTCAATCAGAAAATGGTGGACCTGAGACCAAGATCTGGCTAGGTTAGCCTCAAAAGCTAGACTTCAACTTCCTTCAGTGCTTCTCACTATGCTTGCTAGAGACTCAACAATGTTCTAGGATTGTCTGCCCAGCACAAGAGAAGTTGATCACGATAAGGATTAAGTCCCCCACTGTCCGTTCCTCCAGCACTGGAAGGAATCCAGGACACAGGCACATCAGGGGAGATTCACAGAGAAGACAATAGTTCTCATTCTTTTCTTCCCAGAAACCAGATGTTGGCTCAGGCAACCAGGACCAATAAAGAAACACAAGTTACTTGGCCACCTCTGAGCACATGCAATTCAGTCTCAAGGAAGTTAGGAGGCTGAAGATGGGAGCAAAGTCACCCCAAAGTTCACCTCAACTGGGGAATAATAACACTAAATGGTTCCCATGAGTGGGATCTGGAGAGGACGGTGTCCATTCAGAAATACAGTGTCTATCTCTTTGGATCGTCATAAGTATGAAATGAGTTGTTGTGTGTAAAGTGCTTAGAACAAGGTCCAGCACATAGTAAGCTCTAAATTAGTGTTTACTAAATAAAATAAACAGATGTCTGTACTCAGTGGACGAGCTCAATGTCTCAAACCCATCATATTTCTCCTTCCTCACACTGACTATGTCATTTAACTCCTAATTTCTCACATGCATCACTGAAACAACTTCTGTCTGGCTCCTGACATCATGCTTCAGGAGAGGCAGGGGGAGGCGAGTACCACAAAAAAAGGGGAGACTGGAAAGTACCTGTAAAGCTACCTAACAACTCAATGAAGCGACCCTAACCACCAAGTGGATGTCACAGACAGTAAACGCTCTGAATTCAGAGGGGATTGCCAGCTTTGAGGGCAAAGTTGTGGTGACTTTACAGAGGGCAGAAGAAAGGAGGAATGAGACGTGGAAAGGATGTGAAGAGCACCTTCCTGAAGACAGAAACAACGGTGGAGAAGACTCAGAAGCTAGAAGCACAGAGTGAGTCCAGCTACCGCTGTGTCCCCCAAGATTTCTGCCTCCCAAAACCTCCGCCTCTTGTGTTGTCAGTTTAGGTCAGAAAATGTTCACGAGTGTGTCAATGAGAAGAGTACACTGACCTCCTACAAAATGTAATTTTTCCAAGGTCTTAAACTCAACGTCTCCAGTCTCCCATTAAAGTAATTTCCCTTTCATATCAGATAGAAACAAAGGCTCATTTCCTTGCACCTCAGTTTTTAATGTTTTTAAGTATGCTCCTTACCAATCCTTCTAGTCTCTTAGAATTTCTGTTCTGTATCTGCAGTCACTTTTATGACAAGGAAATTATTTCTAATTTTAAAATATTTTATTTGTTATGTAGTCTCTCTTTCAGAATAAAAAACTCTTCTTTTTTATTCTGAAAATATGGCTGCTTGTCCCAAATTTCGTCTGCGGCCACCTGTTCTTCACTTGATTTCCTGCAGACACAATAATAGCAGTGTTCTCCGTGTTCTCAGAGCTGCCACAATTTAGACAAAGCCATTACAGATTTTATTATATTCAGTAGGAAAAAATAAGGCTCTTAACATTCTCTGGCATCGCTTTTGCAAGTTACAAAAACGCTAGTAAAATGGCACTCTGAGAATGCTCTCCCCTTCCTCCACAGGCAGTGGACGTCCCGGGGGAGCTGCTGCTGGCTTCCGGCAGATCCTAATTCACTCAGTGGAGATGCGTCTTCCAAATGGGTTGTCGCTGGTTAATGTGGACTCTCCCGCTCCTTCACAGTGCTTTACATTTTTCCTTTCTCCCTATTCCTGCGGCTGTCTGTTTAAGCCTTCCGTTTGAACACCTCTTAATTTTGTATGGCTCTTCAGAAAAATACGCACCAGTCTTCTGCTTTCTCCACATCAGCAGGATCTTCACGGATCAGCGTTCGGCTTTGATCATTCAGGTCGGCGATCCAATAAACGGGATTTAAATCAACCCTCTGCTTCCACCAAGTGGCTCCACAGCGCACTGAGCCGGTGGTCCTCCTTGCTCTCCTCCTTCTCTGCCTTTCCCCACTCCCGCCTCCAAATGATGAAGAATATCTCATCATCTTGTTGACCTTTGTATCGACATCTACCTTGTGTTATTGTTTTCATGGTTTGCTCCTTTTGAAACTCAATGCAAACATTACACTGTGGCGTTTTCTCTTTCGTCCCGGGGATTTCTGATTCAGGGCGAGTCAGGCCCTGAGAGAACACGGACCTGGATCAGTGCAATCAGATCCTGGCCGGGCCGGAGCAGACTGGTAGCTGTCCTCCTCCCCAAACGCATTCTCCTCTTCCTCCCGGGCACTGCCTAGAAACTAAAGGTTATCTCCGCCCACACTCGCAGCTAACGGTGGCCATGAGACTAAATTTTGCACCGCTGGAATGCAGGCAGAAGTGATGGGTGCAAATTCTGCTTCACTTGGTTAGGAGGGAATTATTTCCCCTTGATTTGCTCTGTTACCCTTCCATGCTAATGGACAGAGATATTCCTGAGATGCAGCTTCAGCTTTCCAGACAAACCAGTGCCCTGAGAAAGGGAGAAAAATGACGGAAACAGCGTGAGTTCCTGAGTGACCATAATGGGCAGAGCTTCCCCAGCCTCACGCAGATCAACGGCCATGTGAGAGGGAAGGAAGCACTGGTCTGTTGCAAGTTGCTGTATGTTGTCCTTTTGGGTCTTTTTGCTTCAGCAGCTTAGCCTGTACTCCAGCTGTTCCTCTGAGCCAAGATGGAATTATTCCTCCTCCTCTCACGTTATCCCACAGGGGGTGCAAATGTCCTGTGGAAGTGAGAAGGAAAACACATCTCTGCTGGCCTCTGCTTCAGTTATCCCACATACAGCCCACTCCATGTCTAATACGCTCACATCTCATACAGTGCTCTGGGCCAGGCACTGTGCAAGAAATGGTACCAGTCTTGCTTGCTCAGAAAGGAGAGGAAAAACGCCAAACGTGAGGGATCACAGACCTCAAAAAGGATGTCATGTTGGACAGGGGCCTCATGTACGCAAAGGATTTCACAGACGGAGATAAAGGAATGGCAATTCTAAGCAATAGAGAGTACATTAGCAGAGAGACAGAGCAAGAAAATTCCACAGCTTAGCTAGAGCCTGATGGGCATGAAGAGAAAATGAAAAATAAAAACAAAAATATATAGTTGGAGCCATTTTTGGAGAAGTAGTAGATGGGAAAGACAGGTCTGGGGCAGAGTGTGGAGAACCTTGAATGGCAGGCTTTATGGTTAGAAAAGGGGAAGACACTGAAGAGCTCCATCTCAGGGTCTCGTAATTCAACCAGCCCCAGGCAAATACTCTCTTCCTCTTTTTGTCTAAAGTGAGTTTTGTTTCTGTTTGGGGACAAGTGAAAGCATTCATTTAGTGAATTGCCTTGAAGATAGGAGGTACTTTATAAATATCAATAGTAAAGCATTAATATCATTTTCAGGGCTAGTATAGACCATGACACTCAATTACTTAGTATTCCTACGAGAATGCCAACTTTTTCCATATCTATTTTTCTGCCTGATCGGTGAATTATAGGAGAAATGCCAAGCTGATTGAAATGTATTTAGGACTATACGAATTCTTAATCTCTACATTGAGTGTCTGTTTTTCTTTGGTCACACTGTCAAATCAAAATGCCTACCTACATTCTCTAAACAAGCATACTTGCTGTTTTTTGTTTTTTTGTGGGGGGGGTTGTTTTTTTCTTTTTCTTTTCTTCTTCTTCTTTTTTTTTTTTTTTGTTGAGGAAGATTAGCCCTGAGCTAACATCTGTCCCAGGCTTCTTCTACTTTGTATGTGGGATGCCACCTCAGCACGGCCGATGTGTGGAGTAAGTCCGCGCCCAGGATCCATACCCACAAACCCCAGGCCAACGAAGCAGAGCACATGGAACTTTAACCACTCGGCCACAAGGCTGGCCCCCCATACTTGCCTTTTTAGGTTGCACTTAAAAAAATGTAAATAGGAGGAAGGTACATATTTCCTATTTACTTGTGTTTGAATTACACTCTCTACGGTGACAGTTTCTTTTCTCTACTACTTGCAAAACTAATCGTTATTATTTCTCCACAAAAGTAGTGCTGATGAGTTAGCATTTACAAGCACATCTAACATAAGATTCATAATAACGCGGCTTTTTCTGCCTGAGTTACTGCACAATGATGGCAAGAATTATAAATGTATCAGGTAAGCTTCAACTATTTCAACAGGATTATGGGGAAATGATGCCTTACTGAAAAATTTTATCCAAAGATTATTCTTACTTCTGAGAATAAAATCAGTTTTAAAATCCTCAATTTGTAAGTGGCCATAATCAAAAAGTGGAAATAAAATCTATAGATATTTTAGACAGACAGAGATGACAGATAGACTGATCGAGAGATGGATAGATTTTTTTCTGAATTACATGCAGGCTGAGTATGGCCAGAGACATACCATCTCCCCCGTCACCCCTGCCACACTCACCCCTGAAAATTGTGTATCCTGCCTATGATTCTGGTAAGATAGAATAAGAGAAGATGAGAGAATCATGATACTAAAAGTCACCAATAGTCTTCTCAGAGAAAAGGCCAAGAGCTAGGTTAAACCTTAAACTCACTTTTAAAATTATTTTCCAAAAACTCTAATTCCTGTTGCCCCACCTATCCACATGACATCAGGATCTCAACCACACCACCACACATCCCCTTGCCATTGCCCTTGGAAATGTTCCAGCCTCTTTCTTACTACAGAAAAAAATAACTCTTCCCATATCCTGTTGAATTTTTATCCTGCCCCCTCCGTTACTTCCTTAGACTAGTCTACTATTCTACTGAAGCCACTGGGCTAAGGATGCACTGAATGGTCATTATCCAAATCACAAGTTGTGGGCCACCGAGAATTTGGAGCCTCAAGGTTCCTCCTGGGTAACTGATGTCAACTCCAGCCTGACATACTGATCGTCTTAAGAGTCGAGTGAAGAGGACTGATGAAGGAAGAAGAAAGAATGGGGTTAATTTTCTCAGCATCGAACACTCGAGAGAAATTGGAGTGGCTTCACAAAGGACAATGTGAAATGGGGGCACATCTCCAAGAGCATATTCAATCTCTGACAAAGAACCATAGATTAATCCTAAAATCCAAAACAAAACGAACTGCCCTGACCCATTCAGTTTCAATACAACATAAATAAATAAAATACAATAAACAAAAAAAAGTACCTAAGAGAAAAAGGCTAAGAGTTAAGACCTAGAAATATTTCCTCTAATGAGACTAATCTGTTCTTTGACCACTTTCATTGTTTCTTAGCACCCTTCTGTTTCCCTTCCTCTCACTTTTCCTCTTCTCCTATTTCCATTGGAAATAACTCCACTTGCATTTTAACAATGGAGTATTAATACTTTCATCAGCAAGTATATATTCCCTGCTGACCCTGTTCCATTATGACTTTCTATGAAACACGTGCCAAATCCAGCGATTCTTGATTTCCCCGGCCTCTGACTGACCCCAGATCTGAGAGCAGGCTGGGTCTTGCAGCTTTTCTCTATGACCCCTACCAGTACATCCCACTCCAGCCTACACACTGACCTTTTGTCACCCACACTCTGGCCTTAGAGCCTGGTCCATACTTAGTGCTCAAGCTGCTCTCTCCTCACCACCACCATCACCATCACCACCATCACCATCACCATCATCACCATCATCACCATCATCACCACCATCACCATCATCATCACCATCATCACCATCATCACCATCATCACCATCATCACCATCATCATCACCACCATCACCACCATCACCGTCATCACCATTATCATCACCACCATCATCATCATTGTCATCATCATCACCATCATCATCATCACCACCATCACCGTCATCATCATCATCGTCGTCTCTAGACATCCTGATTCCTTGTCTGGATTTCCAACCCTTAGTTCCTGAGCTAGTTGGATTAGGTTAGCACTCCTGTGTAATTGGTGGTACGGGCTCTCAACTCTGCCCAGAAATTCAGAACCTACCTGACTACTCCCTGCTTAGCCACTTTCCCTGGCCTTCACTCCCTGGCCTTCCTAAGTCTTCATTATCTGTATTTCTTCCTTCCACAGCATCACAGCTTGTTAGAGGCAGGAGGCACCTTAAAGATCACCTTGCTTAACCTCTACTTTCTAAAGGCGAGAAAAGCAAAATTTAGAATTAGTGAATAGAATCACAGAAGTGCAGCCCACTCTTTCCTCACGGAGCCCAGGGCCCCTTCTCTGCGGCCATGGTTCTCAGCCAGGGGGGGCTGCTGACCCCCAGGCAGTGTCTGGAGACATTTTTGGCCATCACAGCTGGGGAGGGGAGGTGCACCACTGACATCCAGTGGCGTCTGGCAGCATCCCTGGCCTCTACCCACGTTTAACCCAGCACTGTTAAAGGTGTATTCTCATGTAGGAGGAAAATGAGGCTAAGAAAGTAACCCAAGCCACTCAGCTGGTCAGTACAAGAGCCTTCAGTCCCAGGCCTATCTGACCTCCAGACGCCACCCGCCCTCCACCACGGTGCCCTTCTGAAAAGTAAAGAATTGACCGGCACTGTTAGCACTGTATTAGACTACATTACATTCTATATTATACTACACTATCTTTTTTTTTCATTTTCCCAAAATGGGACCATTTATAATTCTGCTGAATTTTGCAAATATAAACTTATCTCCCTAGGGGACGAACATGACTACTGTCCTCACTCATTGAGAAGAGGGAGCAGCTCCAATATGCGGTGCTGGAACCTGGGCCGGGTCTGGGCAGAGTCCTGCAGGCATTCACCAGCTCAGCAAAGACGACAAGGCCGTCTTGCAGACAACGCTGGAGTTGGAATAAGTTACCATATTTTGTTCTCATTTGAATGAGAACTACACAAGGCAAGAGGGACGTTTCCTGGACTTGGGCGCACTTTTCTTTCACAAGCCACTTCCTTTGTAAGTTGAGATGCCCCAGCGGGCTTCCACCAAGAAGGCGGCCTTTCTGTGCTCTTGGACGTGAGGCAGGTGGCCCCAGGTCCGCAGGGCCCTGACAGGACTGTGGAGGGACAGGAATAGAAGGAAAACAAACGTGAAAAATAAAATTCTCTAAGAAAGTCTTTCAGAGTTTTATCCTGTCAGCCACCTGTAGGAGACAGAGAAGCAAAACAAAACTCTGATTTTGATGATGGCATTTTTACCCAGAGAGTGTGGCAGACAAGTTCACTGCTGATGCTCTGACATCGACTATTTTTCAGGCCCAGCCATCAGCACCCATGTTCTCTGTCCAATCCGGGATCTCAGGTTTTATTGATCATTCATGGTGTACTCATAATTTTTTGCCATATGTGCAATCTATACACACAGACTTAATCTGCAAAATCATAATGGTGTTTTGATGGAATCATGTTAACTCAGTAGAATCTGGTTGGTGGTTTGTCTTCAATCCTTATAATTACTTGAGTGACATGAGACCTAGAGTAGTCAGGGAGACCATAATTATCATAGATAATACTTTGGGGAATTGCAGCTCCATTTTTCCTTTCTCTTACCCCAACATTATTTCTAATCTAGCACTGATTTTTTTTATCACTTATTTATTTACCTGACTGATTCTTCTAGAAACATATAAATTCCTTGAAGATAGAAACAATGTCCCATTTTTCTGTTTATCCCCAGAGCCTAGGAGCTGGCACAAATTAACTGTTTAATAAATACTGGTCAAGTTATCTAATGAATGAGTAAATAATTAATTGCATGAATGAAGGAACAAACCACGACCCCTGGATTTCTCAATGGGTCTTTGTCCGCCATCAGTAAGGCCACAGCACCCAAATTTGTCCTATTAGAGGATCAGAGAATAGACAAGGGAGGAGTCTCTGAAATGCCAGAAAACTTTCTCTGGGAGTGAAAGCTAAGCAGCTTCTGAACACTTTACTCAGAGCTCTGAATAAAGACACCAGCTTTCTAGGGCTCATCGACTGCATGCGCTGGTTAACCTGAGGGTTACTCTACTGAAGAAGACATGCTCACCATTCCAAAACCTCAGCAGAAGCTAGAAAGGCCAATACTGCCCAAGCACAGGGAGCTCTGGGCTTCTGCCTCCCAAAGATTGAAGGCCTGTACAATGGTGGCAATGAACTGGATGAACATTCTGTTTCCACCAGGGCAAACGATAAGAGAACTCAAGATACAATTCCAAAATAATCTTAACATTGGCATATCCATTCTATTCAGTTCAAAGTCTCTGCATGATAATTGACAAGTTGTTTATCTTCCTAGTTTCAGATTTCTTATCTGAAAATGGAGATTAACAAATAAGTGAGTTTATGGCACTTGGCAGAGAACCAGACACACACTAAACAAACGTTGACTGATAAAGTATACAATATTGTCCTTGCTGTGAAAGACACAGAAAACAATTCTTACATTTGCTAAGTGCAACAAGAACTGTCAGTTCAGAATGCTACAGAAACACATAGAAAGTACCCAACCTGGTCCAGGGCTGAGAGAGGTCTTCTGAAGATGTTGCCTCATCTCAGACTTTGAGGATAATTAGGAGCGTAGGTGTCACCAGGTAAAGGGGGGAGATGGCACTGCAGGCATAGGGGACAGTAGGAACAAAGGCATAGAGGTTAGAAAGCACATGGTGTAGGCCAGAAACCACAAGCAGTTTGGAGTTGCTGGGGCCCAAAGCTGAAGATCCAGCAGGAGAGGCAGGCAAGGCCCTCAGGAAGGGTTTATCCTGTGATGACAGCCACCGAGCGGTGTTAAGTAAGGAGCCACTTGACTGTATCTGTCATGCAGAAAGAAAGTTCTTATTGAGTCAATGATGGAGATAGTGTTGAACTTTACCTGAGCCCTATGCTCCTGGAATATGGTGAAACTTTGGAAATCCCTTTTGTGTTCTGGAAACACTGCAAAGAAGTAAGTCCCCTATGACTTAGATAAGACTCATGGACGGCCTCTGTTTACCTGTGACGAGGCCCGAAGCAGACCCTCCAAATCCCCATTCTTTGCTTCCTAAATAATTAACTGAACTGTTTTGTCCCCACTGATCAATCAGAACAAAACACTCGTTAATCAAATTTTGGTTAAGGTGGACTTTGATCCCTATCAGCCTGAGCCAGCAGGGGGCCCCTCCTTAACAGCCCCACCTGAGAAAATTCTCTGATACAGTCTGATCGTGCCCCTCCCATTCCTCCCACTGCCCCACACCCAGCTCTTTCTAGCCGTGTTTACTCCTCACCCTAAATGAGAAACCCTTTCCGCGCTCGCAGACCTCATGGTCAGAGCATTCTCCCTATCGCGATCGTCCGTCTCATGCCCCCACCCCACAACAGTCTTTTTGAATAAAGTCTCTCCTTACTAAGACCAGATTTGATTTTATTTTTCAATGGATTGGACAGGAACAAGCCTGGAGACCACATAGGGACATTGCAATAGACCAGGCCAGAGTTGATGAGCATGTAAACTATGACCCTGAAGTGGTGGGTGTGGAGCGGCAAGGACTGTTTACAGGATGAACTGGGCGGGAACTGGTGACGCAACAGACAAGGGAGGGAAAGAAAAATTCGCATCTTGCCTGGGCGCCCTCACCATGGGTGTCGTCTCTCCCTGGGTGCCCCGTCAGGGCCCCCTGGTGCTTCCTCCATGCTCCCTCTGCTCCTGCTGCGTCCCTGTGTCCTTGCACATGCACGGGTAATCATTGGTTTCTGTCACCATCTCCACATGGCCTGTGCGCTCCCTGAGAACAGTGTTATAATCCCTCACTCCTGTACTCCCAGCACCGAGTGGGGAGCCTGGTGTCCTGGAAATGGCCACCAAGTGTTCGTTGACTTGAATGAGAGATTCTTTCATAAAACTGATGTATGATTTCTCAAGACACGCATTGTGTGTGCAAGTTCTCAGTAAATAATTATAAAGTATTTAAGAGGCAAGCCCTCTGACTTCTGGAATTGATGTAAATGACAGGGAAAATCATTTCAGCTAATGTTTATTCTAGACGTACTGTGTGCCAGGTACTGTGTCTCAGGTACCGTGCGCCAGGCACTGCGATGGGCCGTTTGAGGGCGCTATCTCCTTGAATCTTCAGTGAAACCCTAAGAACTGGGTACGAATACTATCATCCTTATTTTGCTGACGGGTAAACTAAGACAAAGAAGGTGAGCAATTTTCAGTGAAGAAGCCAGGCTGGGATCCTGTCTCTGTGGCCCCAGAGCGCACACAGTTAATGCCTCCAACTTCAGTCTCAGGACGGCATGACCAGCTCATGGCAGGGGGGACTGCTCATCTCTCTGTGTAAAGGAAGATCCGAATAACTACATTTCAGAGAGAGAGAGAGAGAGCGATCACTAAAACGAGCAATGGAACTTACTCTTTCTGGCAAATGCCAGACAGACAAAAATGGCTTGAGACTGCGCATGCCATATTTATAATTCAGCAGAAACGCTGGCTGAGGGACAAGAGGAGGTCAAGACAGCCTTGGTGTGCTGTGCTAACCGTCACTCAGGATAAAAATTACTTTCCAAAGACCTGCACGGCAGCCAGGAACACAGAAAAAACTGAAAAGCGTCATTTTTTGTATAAATGCTTGCTTTTCCAACACCCTCTGTGTGCATTTGCTTGGCCCATTTCTGCAATCAAACAGCTGGAAGATGCAGAGATTTAGAACAGCCAGCCTGATGCCCTCTGGAGCCGACCCTCTGCAAATGCAACCCTTCCTCGGGCACAGCCCCGCAGCACCGTGAGATGCAGCTCTGAGCGACCCGCATTTTAATCGCCCCTGAGATGCGTTTTGTGTCACTGTAGCTAAGGTCACCTCCAGCTGGACTGTTTCCTTGACAGGCCGTGGACAAAGCTCCAACCTCGCCGAGTTTGTTTTCCAACCTCTGAACGGGGAGTAACAATACCCCTGCATCTGGTTGTTCTGAGGATCAAAGTGAGGGCACAAAGGACTGAGGTTGGAGGTTTGTATGTGAACGTCGCTCGATCGATGTTCTCTCGTTTTTCTTCCGATAGGTAGGTTTTTAAACTGAATTTCAAACAATCAAGACAATACAACCAACCAAAGTCAGATATCTTTCAATACACGCCAAGAAAACATAAAGAAGGGTGGTGTGATGAGAATAATTGCTGACGATGACATCTTCCCTGAGGAGGTTGATTTGAGAGACCCGAACGCGAGCCCTGGGTCTCAGACAGCCCATGAGGCTGGGTGCAGAGGCCGGGAGTCCAGGCTGGAGACTGCTGCAGTAGCCGGGCCTGGAAGCTGCACCAGACAACAACGTGAGCAAGGGGTCCGGAGCTGGCTTTCCGGCTGTGCATCGTCCAGGAGTCTCAGGAAAGTCATTTTGTGCACCTCTGTCTCCTCATCCTTGATAAGTCGTTTGGACTGCTCAGGTCCTTTGCAAGTCAGATGTTTATACTGCTCGCCTGTATATATGCTCTTTCAACATTGGACTGCATTGCAACTTAGTTTTGATTTCATCAAGATCTCAAAAAGTTTAAAAAAAAAAGAGGCGATATTGCCTTTGCTAATGTGGGCCTCACCCAATCAGTCAAAGGACTTCAGAGTAAAATCTGTGGTTTCCCAGAGAAGAAGGAATTCTGCCTCGAGACCGTAAGAGGGAAATCCTGCCTGAGTTTCCAGCTTACCAGCCAGCCCTACACATTCCAAACTCAAGACTGCAACATCAGGATTGACGTCCCAGCTTTCAGCCTGTGGCACAACCTACAGATTTTGGACTTGCTGGTCCCTACAACTGAGTGAGCCAACTTCTTAAAATAAATCTATATCAATATCCATATATTTTAAAAATCCTGAAAATTGCTCTTTTTGTTGGATTCCCTGTATAATCTTTTTCTTGGAAAAATATCTTTCCTTCTTGATTGAACAAACAAGTGAACAAAAAAAACCAGACAGACAAAACAGCAAAGTCTTCACCTTACATTTGTCCCTGCCCCCGGAGTAGCAAAGTGTGTCATAACACCTTTACTCTGTTTCCAGGTTGTGCACGTTGTGACTGCGTGCTGTAACGTTACAGTGGAGCCTGGAATGAAAACACAATCAGAACTGGTTCAAGGTTAAAATCAACACAATACATGTAAATATATACAAATTGAGCAACTGCTTACCAAAAAGTTCATATTCCACCTGTTGTTCACGACTCTAGTCTTCTGACAGCAGGTAGGTTTTGGACCAGGGAAAGAGCCGGGAAGCAGTTTGATTTCTAGTCTGCCGTGATCTCAGGCAATTGAAACAAGCTTTCACGGGTTGTTTGACCGTGAACTAAAGCCTGATGATCACATATAGTCACCGTTTTAATGAGCATAAAATGAAGTCGTGTTACGGGTTAAATTGTGGCCCCCAAAAACATCTGTTGAAGTTCTAACCCCAGTATCTCAGAACGTGACTTTATTTTGAAATAGGATCACAGAGATGTAATTAGTTGAGTCGAGGTCATGCCGGCGTGGGGTGGACCCTTAATGCAATGTGACTGGTGACCCTCTAGCAAGATGCGAGATGGACACACAAGGTGAACAGCGTGTGACGATGGGGGCAGAGAATGAATTGCTGCAGCCACAAGCCCAGGACGTACAGGAAACCGCCAGAAGCCGGAAGAGGCAAGGACAGATTCCCACGGGCTGCAGAGGAGTGGACCCCGCCCACAGCTGGACATGGTCTTCCAGCCTCCAGAACTGTGGGACTGTAGATTTCTGCTGCGGGAACCCCCCCAGCTTGTGGTGCTTCATCACAGAAGCCTTAGAGGCAGGATGATGGAATTATTGAGAGATTAGCACTCTCAGTGAAAGGTCTAACAGTCCATTTACAAACACTGGCAGCATATTAGCAAATGCAGCACACGTGTCGGGCACCATCATACCACCTCACCTGCATCGTTCCATTGTATCATCACAACAACCAAATGACATAGGAACTGCCACTATCCATATCTCACAGCTAACAAAACCACAACACATGCAGCTCACACGGCTCACTCAAGGTCACATTTCTAGTAAACATAGGATGTTGTGGCAACACCCTGACATTCCTTGCCCTTAAGGACTTTAAAACCTAGGAGGTAAAAGCTAAAACATAAGCACATTAACTTGGTCATTCATTGGTTTTGTTTTTAATGTTTTTCTCCCTGAAATATTAACTCAGATATTCAACAGAGGGGACTGAGAGACAGAGACTCATATAGAAATATAAGTACAAGCCTACCAGGTTCCCCATATGATCATCATGTGTGAGAATTCGTCTTCATAATCCCCAGAGTCACATCCAAGTTCTGGTTTGAGGCGATTTCCTAAGTTAGCATCGTTATTTTTCTTGAAATTTCTTGATTCTTTGTGGATTCGGCACATAATTGTCCCCCTCCTTTTTCCTGTGGTCACCCTGGCAGTGAGAAGAGATGGGCCATGTGAAAAATGTTTTTCCCTTCATGATAAAATGTGAAGAGATGACTTCACTCCATTTACCAAAAACCCCTTTTGCATATTTTGTTTATTTTCTCTTCTTTACTAAACACTCAAGATGTCTAGGACCTTTTCCTAGAAGTCATCATTGCCTTTGGCTGTGCTATGCCAGCCTCCTAACCAATTCCTCCCCACGCTGTCTCACCCTCTGCTCCTTCCAAGACAGGAAGAGAGAAGACAGATTATGTGTGTTCTCACCAGTCATGTCTTTCAAAACTCTTCAGTTACGGCTTTTCTTGTCTGTGGCCTCCCCCTTGCCTTCCTACAACTTTTCTTTGAATTTTCTAAGCCACATTATGTAAAGGTTTGTACGTGATTCTCCGTTAGCTTGTGTGTCTTAGCTCACTCTCTTCTTTCTTCTCATGATGACAAGAATAAGGACGGCTCCAAAGTAACTTCAGACTTTCTGCCTCACAGTAACCTAATATGTGATTTTTCAAGGCTCTTAATTGTCACAAAAAATAATTAAGACAAAACTACTTGTATTCAGATTTATGGTCGTAATGAATTTCAAGGTCTCAGGATGACAAGGAGCAGAGGAGCTGTTGTCCATCCATCATGGGATTCCATATAGAGCCGGGGAAGGAATCTGTAATAAGGCCCCAGAAAAAAAAGACTCGTCTCTGACTTCAATGAATTTCTAATGAGGTGGCTCTCAGGTTGAACTATGACCGACTCCGGCTTCCTGGATAAGGGACTGGATTCTGATGTGCACTGACCACATCTTGGGTAAGAGTTGGGCCTTTTGTTAGCTAATATTTATTATTTCCCTGCACTGGGTGCACTGGATGCTCTGGGCTAAGCGCTTTACAAGCATTATCTCAATCCTTACGCAGCGCCGTGAGGTAAGGAATATTATTTCCATATCCCTTTCACAGAAGAGGAAACCAAGGTTTTAAGGAGTCAGTAGCTTACTCCAGGTGGAGCCAGGATTCAAACCCAGAGAATGGGAAGCCAGACTTCTCACTCTGAACCTCTATACTATACTGTTACCTGGCTCTTCCTAGAAGAGCTCCGTTGAGGAGTCAGAAAATCTGCTGCTGCCTTTGAGGCCCTCTTGCTTGCCAAAATAATAAGTGCAGTCACATTTACGCTGACGAGTTCTCTTACTGTATTTTCTCCTGTGAGCACCTCAGAGGGAAGATTCCGCCAGAGATCCGCCAGACAGGGATGTCTCTCCCAGAAAGCCCTTGATTGCCATGCTATTCTTTAATGGACAGAGTAAAGTGCCTGCCCATTGCCATCCCTGAAAGATAACTCACAGGTAAGTACGCCTACCGGGGTCTTCACAGCCCAACCACAGCCTCGCCTCCCGGCCTCCCCTCTTCTCACTGCCCACTGCCCACCTCTAGCCCTCCACTCTCAGTGATTCCCTGACCTTCAGATCAGCCATGATGCCCAAGAGATTCACACCATTGTGCACACAATTCCTCTTCCTGGAGTCCCCTTTTCTTGTTGATGGGTCACAAGTTCCTACCTCTTTCAGGACCCAGCTTGTTGTCACCTCCTCTGTGCAGCCTTCCTTGACTCTCTTAGGCAGAATCAATCACTCCTCTGTACTGTCGTGCATTTCTGTGAACATCACCATTATTGCTCTTATTTTCTCTATTATAACGATCTTTTCAGTTGTCTGTTGTCCCAAGAGCTTGTTGGTAAATATTGGCAATATCGTAAGGCCCACGACAGAAAGCCATGACTGCCATTGCTGTGCCCTGCCTTTCAATTTCCTCCGCCAACAGGTGCCTCTCTATTTCTCACGCTTATGAAACATAAAGTCTTATATCCACAAGATAACAGATGCCTTTTTTCCCGATTGCAGGTCCAACCAATCTGTTCCTTTCAACTTCAAGTTCATCGTCAACATCCTACGTCTGGACAGTTCATTTCTAACTTCATGATTAGAACTCAGAGAGCCATTTTCTTGGCCAATATGGAAATTTGTCCTGAGCTGTGTGGGTTTGAGTGGAGCCAAATACATATTTTCGAATCTGCCCTTAGTCCCAAAGAAATACTTCTCTTTATATAACCACACTGTTAGCTGCAGAACAATTTCTTAATGGAGCAATATTCATTAAGGCCTTCATTTAATAAATATTCGGAGTGCCTACTATGCAGCAAGTTCTGTGTGAGATCCTGAGTAAACGAGAGCTTCCGGAGTTTACAGTCTAGAGGAAAAGATAGGTTTAACAGTCACTCAATCACATTTCCAGCTGCGTAAGCGCAATAATGAATAATATAGATTCTCTGAAAAAAAAACAGCAAGGACTAGGGATTGTCATCAAGTCTGTCTCAGAAAAGGACATTTAAGTTGAGATATGAAAAGTGAGCAGTGGTTAACCAGGAGAAGAGGTGGAGAATGTTCCAGGATAAAGAGCAAGCATTTGCTCAAAGATGCTAACTGTACATGGCTCAGATGTTTACTTAGCTTGGCCTTAGACCTGGCTAAAAAAATATAGAGGTATTTGAAAGGCACAGGGCATGACCATATTTTTATTTTTATTTAAAGAAAATGTTCAAGGGCCACCCCGTGGCCGAGCAGTTAAGTTCGCACACTCGGCTTCAGCGCCCAGGGTTTCACCGGTTTGGATCCTGAGCGCAGACATGGCACCACTCATCAGGCCATGCTCAGGCAGCGTCCCACATGCCACAACTAGAAGGACCTACAGCTAGAATATACAATTATGTACCGGGGAGCTTTGGGGAGAAGAAGAAGAAGGAAAAAAAAAAAAAGATTGGCAACAGATGTTAGCTCAGGTGCCAATCTTTAAAAAGAAAAAGAAAATCTAAAAAAAAAGAAAATTTAATTACTCCTTGGTTAGTTATTACCACTCAAGGTAAACAATAGTATAAAAGGAATGCAGGAAAAGTGACTGCAGAGGGCTCCAGACTAAGACTAGTGAGTCTAATTGGGTCATGGCTCCAGGAAATCAGTAAGAATCAATAAGAACCTCCGTTTCTGGGGGTCCGAGTGGTCAGTTGATGTATGGAAGTCTGGGGAGTGAAGACAAGGAGGTGAGAAGCCAAGAAGCTCAAGGGGAGACAGGAGTTCTCAGCAGAGAGGACAGCAGGAGCAGATGCTCAGAGGAAAGTGGCAGCGTGTTAGAGGGGCAGCCGTCAGCGCGGACGGTTCATGAAGGGAAGGGGCTCCAATTGGGCCTTTTAAAAACTCCCCCCAAAAGATAAAAATAAAACTCCGTGCATGCCACAAGAAGACCCACTGGACTGGATCCACACGTCTCTGTGGGGGCTTATGTGACCCCGCTCCACTCCAGCCTCCTTGCTTATCGGCTCCCATCTGCTTCTGTGTCCTCTGGCTCTGCGTGTTGGCTATTTCTCCTTGTCTGTCTGGACTGAGGACCCAACTTTGGTCCGTTCGGCTCTGACCCGGCACATCTTTGGGATGTTCTTTCTAAGAGTTGCCCCTCAGCTCCATGCGCTGCGGCTGGGGTGAGAAAGCCCACAGCGCTGAGCACAGCCCAGCTCCCTGGAACAATGCCTTTGTCGACCCGCAGGACTGGCCAGTTGGGAAGGGCACAGACAGGCTGCTGTGCGACTATGAAGGGCCTTGTCACAGGCAAAGGAGGTTGGCCTGGAGCCTGTGGGTTTGGGGCCGCCATAACCCCAGGGGAGACTCAGATCTGTGTTCTAGAAAGCTACATCGGATGAGGCACTTTAAACAGGAGTGTCTGCTTCCACGACAGGACTATGGCAGAGCACAGGTGCGGGGCCCCACGACACACACTTTACCTGCATCGGATCTCCAAGGCAAGAGGCAATGAGAAGAGCAGACGAATAAAAAGAAATAGAAATAGAATTATTGGAACAGAGCTCTGTGAAAAGATTAAACAGTAGACTGGACAGAATTGAAAGAATTAGCAGAATTGGAAATTAGATTGGGGAATATGACATGGAGTGATAAAGAGAAAAATAAAATACTTGGAAGATAAATGAAGGAATTCCAGTGTTTATTTACTGGAAGTAGCAGAAATAGTGAATATTGACTGTCAGGGAGAGATGTCTGAAGAGCAAATGAAGAGGACTTTTTCAGAATTAAATAAAATTCACATTCAGGTACACATTGGCTCTCTGACAACCTGACATTATTTTACTCATCCTGGCACTTATTGGCAATATGATCTATTGCAAATTACTTACCTTCTCTGAGCCTTAGTTTCCCTACCAGGAAACGGGATCACGGACACTGTTTCTAAGGCTCCTTTAAAGACTAAATGATAGTACTTTTGGAAAGCACTTAGCCCAGGTTCTGACACACAGGGACACTCAATAGCTGTGTATTTATTAAGGCAAAATTTACTTAAATCACGAAATATTTTCATATTATAATCCTATTTTTCTGATATGTTTTCTCCCCAGTATTATCTCTTCTTTTGTCAAAGTTTTCTGAAAATAAAGAGGCTCATTGGAATGCATGCTCTTCGTTATTGGGAGCACTGCTATCTTGACTTATACTGTCTTGATATAGGAGACGGTGAGTGCTTAATAAAGGTTAGGCCTGAAAATATAAGAAAAGTGGAACATTTTGCCATATGGTAATAACATCTGCATAAAATTTTTAAATGAAAAATCTATTTTGGAAACTTCTCAAATGTATATCTATAACCAATTTAGTTTTTGAAGAATATATAAAGACCTTATAAAAATAAAAAGTGTTGACTTTATAAACCGTGCCCTTTCCTCAAGCTGCAGTTTGAAACAGCATCGCTCCAGACCGCCAAAGTACGAACATAGGCATGCCTTATGGCGCCATCTCGTGTCGAAGGGTTATTAGTACAATCTGCTCTCCTCGGAACAAGCCTCCCTATTGCAGGTGTAGAGATTTCCTGAGCCGCTCTTCCGAAGGGGCCCGGAACGCCTGCAATGCTGGGTTCGTAGTCCTTCCTCTCTGTTAACATCAGGCTCTGTGCATATTCCCCGTGGAGTCCACGTGCTTTTTCCCATGCCTTTTCCTCTGTCCTGGAACAGATAGGACCCCAGTCTCACTCATCTCTGCCGTGCTGTAGGTAGCACCTGGAACAAGGCGGGTTCTAAGCAGCTCTGAACGGATGAGAATAGAAACATCAACCATCTGGCAGAATCACACTGCCTTTTACAAGGAAAAATTTTGATGCCCAAAATGATCGCCTTACAAGATAAAGGTGTATCTTTACAAGAATAACAAGGATCTCTGGTGGTAAAACCACATACCATCATTTCTTCTGTAAATCGCTCTAATTGAGGCTTTCCCATTTGAGCTTCATAGCTGATTGTGTTGTGAAGGGTCCTTCTTCCCGGAAAATGCCCTCGGTGTGGCACTCCAGAGGCCAGACCTCTGCCCCGGGAACCTTCGCCCAGGCAGAAGCACACGCAAGTCTCGGCTCTCAGCATCCTGCATCCTTGAGACGCACACCCAGCTCCAGTGAAGAACTACCCATTGTGTCTGTTTGCTTGTGTTTTGCTTACTTGTTTTTCAAGGGTAGGAAACGGTTTCTTAATTGTAGATTGAACGCTCTCTGATGTTTCAACAAAATAGAGTAAAAAATTGGTGTTTTCATTGCTCGTGAGAAGCTGCCAACCACCGGAAGTAAGAGTTTTTACATTTTCCATTTCTTTGATAAGAAAGCGCCTATTAGACAGAAGGACTTCCCAATATTGAGTGACACCACTTGACCCCAGCCTCCCAGAAAGCATAAACCAATTGTCAGACCCACAGAATTCAGGGAGAGCAACGATAAGGTCAGTTTCCTTTCTTTGATCGATATTTCAGCTCACAGAAATGTGGGAGCGAGCAGACAGCCTATTCCTGCCCCTGCCTCAGATGGAAGGTCACAAACCATTGCCACTTACAATCCTTCAGGCCTCACCCCAGCCGGGAAGCCCCGCAGCCCTCTCCTGGCTCTGGGGTCAGCAACAGAGGGCAGGGCGGGATTACCAAGAATGCTTCATTAAAATAAGCTGTTTTGTACAGTTAGTCAACTGCAGAATAAGGTGTTTGAGCTCTGGAGTGTTTGTTTGTTTTATTCCTAGTAGGTAAAACAGAAAGGGAAGACGGGATGGATGAAGAAAGCTCGCCAAAATAGCATAACACACCGTTCTTGCACACGTGTGTTCAGTTCTGTTCTCTAACCTCTAACTCATCCTTCAGATCATTTGCCACTGGAAAGGAATCCAAATTAAATCAAGATACCATTTTTCACCTATTTGAGTAGACCAGATTCCTTTTAAACTACCAATACCCAATATATTGGCAAGGGTGCGGGAGGTATAAATTTATACGAAACTTTCCAGAGAGTAAGAAGTGCATGCTGCTTGACAGTGATTCCCTTCCCTTGAGAAGGTTTATCCCAAGAACAACTGTAGAAAGAAGGACGTTACAAGAATTTTCATATTACCATTTATTTACAATAACAAAGTTTTGGAAACAATCTAAATGCTCAAAAGTAAGATAATGGCTAAATAAGTTACAATATACCCATGTGATGAAGCACCATGTGGTCATTTAAAAAAGCATGTGGAAGAATATTTAAAGAGAGAGAAAATTTTCATAATATAAAGATAGAAGGAAAAAAACATACTACCAAACAGTGTGTAATATTTATAAAGTATGGCAATGTGAGCAGTACATATCTCTCTGCGTGTTGTTATTACGGGTAACTATGTTTTATCTTTCCGGTTTACAGGTTTGTACAATGAGCATGTATGTCTATTGTAATGTGAAAAAGAAACAATAAAAGTTACGTGTAAAAACTTAAAAAGAAGCATCCTGTGTTGGACGAAGTCAGGAGCCTGAATGAAGAGACAGAAACATCCGCTGTTCTTCCAAGATCATCGTGACTGTGTCCGCAGCTCAGCAGCTCCAACAGAGGCCAGCCAAGGGTCATGGCTGTTTAGAACCCAGGTCACGGGGCTCCTCGAATCTACTTCTGCTTTTGTTTTCATAACAACTGATACTAATGTTGCCCTGTGACAGGACTGTAACAGGCCATGCACATGTGTACTGTTCCTGCTGAGAAAAACGGTAAGAATGGGACTCACACAGTTGTGGCAAGAATTCAAGACTTGGGAATTGGAGTCGTTGGAAGAGGCTGCAGGGCACACAAGGTTTGGTAACCAGAGGGCGACGATGTGACCGCAGCACGGGGAGGGTGAGACATATAGGGAAGGGGGAGGGGACTGGAAAGACGGCTTTAAATGTCCTGGAAGACTGGAAAGATGGCATGGAAGGACTTCAGCTGGAGTTTGGATATGCTCAGTAGGTTATTGGCAGGATTTTTTTTCAAGCATTTTAAGAGCACTGATCCCACGATTCTATCTTTTAGGATTTTGTGAGTGTTTGTGAGTGTGTGTAATAGAGAAGATGGATGAAAAAACAAAAAAAACAGAGGCAGAGCTACCAGTCTGGAAGCTACTGGAGTAGTGCAGGATTTAGAAAAATAAAAATAAGCAGAAAGGCCTGAAATCGGGGGGGGAAGGACAACAGGAATGGAGACAACACAGAGGATGACAGAGGCGTGGTGGAGGCAGGAGAATGGGGCTCGGTGATCAAACGGAAGCAGAGCGTCACTGAGGAGACGTTAACAGGTGGCCACTCGGGCTTCGATGATGCGACCGTCAGGCACCACGGATGGTTTGATCATCACAGTTTATATGAACAGAAAGCACCTCACAACTACGATCTGCTCTGCTTTAACAAGTCACCACGTGCCACGCCATCCTGGCTTATCATAGCGACACAGAGCCCCTTCACACCCCGGAGGACTTGGCGTTCGTTGCTCTATGTCCAGCAACCTCCACATTAAGCACCACGTCAAAAGAGCAGCGGCATGGATAACTTAAAACAAGACACTTTTAAAATATCAGTTTTAGAGTGTGGGTATGTTTATTGAAGAAGCAAATTTTGAGCCAGCCAAAAGAAAAAATCATTGCATTTATAGGGGTTCTGTTGCTGCTGACATTTTAAGTGATGCATGAGGCGGACATTCTCAGCGTCTCCTTGAACCTGACATCATCTCTCATGCAGGGTGGGGGCCCCACTGGGCCAGACAGAGGGGGCTGGTGGCCGGGGGTGATGGCTAGTCATTATCAAGCAGGGAAGCCACAGATGAGAGGAGTCATACGCTGCCCCACTGGCCCCTCGGAGCAGGGCAACAATCCTCTGGGCAAAGCGTTTGCGTATTTTCTGGTCACTGACATGTACTGGCTTCATCTCACTCCTATTCCTCTCGCATGTTTACAATGCTAACCATCATTAGCTGAGACAAATTTCAGAACTGGCAAATCGTTTCAAAGTGTATATAATACATATATAATTATGTGTAAGTTTATGTAATATTGACCATTAACTTAGAAATGCCACTACAATCCATTGAAGACAAAATAGAACTTAAGACTTAGAATAGTAAATATATAATTATATTATTCATAAAGATTAAAGTTGATTTTAGCAGAACAAAATTTTTTAGCAGGAAGTTTTTTAAATAATAGTGCCTTGAGGGGCCAGCCCCATGACAGACTAGTTAAGTTCAGTGCGCTCTGCCTCAGTGGCCCAGGTTCACAGGTTCAGATCCCAGGTGTGGACCTACACCACTTGTCAGCCATGCTATGGTGGTGACCCACATATAAAGTGGAGGAAGATTGGCACAGATGTTAGCTCAGGTCTAATCTTCCTCAGCAAAAAAAAAAAAAAAAAAAAAGTGCCTTGAATATAATGAAGGCTGGAAAAAAGTTATGCTGATTGACCAACAAGGTGATATTCTGCCCCTAAAACTATTAAAATGTCATTGTGAATCTTGGGCTTCAACCCTAGCCTCTCTGATTATCTGTATCTCTCATACAGATGTGTGTGTTCCAAAGAAGACACATATCAAAGGCTGCATTTTCTAAACTATGACACCTAGATTTCAGTCCATCTACCACTTATGTAAAGGCTTTGGATGAAGTTGTGTTCACAAGTTTCCTTCTTCCCTGAAAGCTTGAATGGGCAGAAATTTTGAGGATCCAGTTTGGACACATTTTTGCCCCTTTTTTCTTTCTTTTTCCATCCAGCAGCCACCAGGTATTTTTTAGAAGACTTTCAAGAAAGCTGTATTTTCAGAATCACCCATATTTGAACACAGACAACAGTTGCTTCTGTAACACTGATCCTCTGCGGAAAATAGTTCCCACTGGGCGATGCACTTTCCACTAAGAAGACGACTTTCCGTGCTGGCTTTGGTAGGCACAGCACTTCACAGTTGGCGTTCATGCAGAGTCACATCTCCAAACTGCCACCTTCCTCCCGGGCGGTCCTGCCAGAGAGCGGTGACACAGACCCCTCAGCTGTTAGTGTCCCCTGTTGTGGGGAACACGATGGAGACGGGCCTTCCCTCAGAAAGGTGGCAGTCCCGGGGCCCTGACGTGGCAGGAGCCTGGATCAGCAAAAGCCCCAAACCGAAGAAGGGATTCAGAGTATGAGCAGAGGGTATTTACTGTGGAGGAAGTGTTCTTAGCACTGGGGTGATGCTAATGCGGGGTGTCTAGCCCTGAGCGTCACTGATCACTTGCAAACCAGAGCCAGCTCTGGCACGAGGGAGCCGGGCTCTTCAGAAGTTGCTCCAAACTGTGGCCAGAGCCGCCACAGTGAGCTGGTGCCAGGAAAATGGGCTGGGGCACGAACCTAACTTTAGATGGTTTGTGAGAACGGGCAGAACTCTCCCTCCACATCCAGAGGAGAACAACCTGACAGAACCCCATACGCTAACCCCCTGGACGGCTCCCCAGGCACGGAGCAGCGTCTGACTCTCCCGCTCCAGGCTCTTGGCCCCATTTCTTAAATGCTGGAGGTCCTAGTGTGGAAGGGAGCAGGAGGTATTGTTACAGCACAAAGGGCAGGCTCTGCTGGCCCTGAGACAAAAGCCAATCATCAAGAGGCAAGGCGGTGGCAGAGAAAGGGCATTTTATTACAGCTTACCAGCAAGAGGGAAGATGGCCGACTAATGTCCAAAAGAACCATCTTAAGGGGGCACAGGATCTTGAAGCAGTTATATAGGCTGCTGGGTTATAGGGGAGAGGGTGGGAATGTTGACCCTCTGGTGTTACAGATTGGGAGTCGCCACACCAGACCTTTCAGTTTTCATTAATGATGGCCATCAGCATAGACTCTCTGTTTGGGGTCATCACATTCCTAAGGAACTCGAAAGAATGAAGCTATCATCTTATCGCAGCTGGGAGGTATATGCAGAAGCAGGAGTCATAAAGTCTACAGAGCAGGGGGATCTCCGGGAGGGTGCAAATCCAGCTGGGTTAGTCAGTCAGAGGTCACTCAAAGTTACGACATGGTCTCTTTTCTATAACGTGGCTTCCCTTATGTCAATCTCGTGTAGAGCCGGTTTCAGAACATGTAGTTAAGGACCGAACACAGAAGTCTACACTCCTTCCACCAGCTGCAAACCTTTGCAGCTCCGTGAGAAGCAGGTGAAATTGGCTTCTCTCTGGTCCTGCAGCAGCACGTGTCCCAGAAATAGCTTCCTGCTTTTGCTCTTTTGCTAAAATAAGGATTTTTCTCTTGCCAACAAGAGGAGATTCTCTTCTCTCTGTAGCTAGATCATTTATTTTCTGAAGAGAATGTGTAACTAATTGGTAGGAAATCCTATCTAGAATAAAGTCATAGGTGGTTACTTTTTAGCATGTAGATTAAGAGGCCCTGTTGTCACAAACTAGGTTTGCTCCCATAGACAGACGGCCCTGCCATCTGAGACCTGCTGGAAAGAAGGCCTGGAGATCTTTGAAAGTCAGAGTCATCACTTTTGTCAGATGACCCCCAACTTCTAACTGGCATAAAGATGTCGATTCTACATAATACATTAATTTATTCAATCACCCCAGAAATAGTTCTTTATGCCTGTTTATTTTGGAAAAACATCCGCCAAGAACAGACCTGTTTAAGGCTCTGTGCTGGAGCTTCTCTTCAGCATGTGTGAGCCAGCCTGGCCCCACCGGCTGCCCGCTGGCACTGCAGGATGGCCACCATCCCGGTTCTTGTCACCAGTACAGTCTGAAGTCACTGCTGTGCAATGCAAGCCAAAATCATGTTGAGAAACAATATTTTTGGAATATCACTCGAAAGACATGTAAGCCATCCTTCCTTTAGATTTCCTAAAAGTCCCTCTCCCCAGTAATCCAGACGAACATTAAGCTCCATGACCATATGCTCTGAGCTCCCTGGAACCATTTTCACCAAATTACCCGTTGGCCTCGTTGAGAGGCGTGATGAACGATGGACTTGTTGAAACTTCTCACTGCTTACTACAAAGATGTTGCTAATTGCATTGTACGCCGTCTCCAGGAGATCCCATAAGAAATTTGCTTTTGAGTCTCAGAGTCAGGAATGAAGGTGCTTCCTCTAAGCAACTAATTAAAATTACTTTTTAAAAAAATTTTATGAACATTTGAAGCATGTTCCTGCTTTCTTCTTAAAATGGACTGCTGGAAAGCTGACAGTCAGATCTGAAGTTTATCCTCAGCAAATTACCTTCTACAATTTATGGTCTCTAAATTTTTCAATATTTTCATTTATAATTTTCATGTAATTATTTTAGCTTCTAGCTTTTCCCTATCCCTTTCACTCTCATGGTCATTTTTTCCTGCTTTCCTCTTCCACTCAATTCAAATAGATTTTTACCTCATATTTATCTATTTATATAAGACACCTTAAAATCTTTGAAACAGGGAAATGAATACCAAATAAATAAAGATGGGAATATCCAGTACTTTGAATTAATTATTTCTCAGAGGCAGATAAAATGTCTCTCTTTTCCTGAATTGATATACCGTGAAATAGCATATAATTATGTAATTTTATAGAATTGTAAGACTATATAGAATATTGTTCCAAACAAATCCACGAGTTAATATTTAAAGCACCATTTTGTGAAAGATCGAAAGTGGAGCCCCAAAGCCAGGGGCAAAGGCAACAGAGGAGGAAGACACAGGTTCAGGATCCAGATGGAAGGGCAGACACCAGGGGTCACCTGCAGACAGAGCTGCACACCACAGGTGCTAATCCCCATGCTGGTGGAGTGAATAGTGACCCTGAAAAGATACGTCCCAGCAGAACCTCAGAGGGCGGCCTTATTTCACATAAGGGCCTTTTAGACTATAAGGCAGGTAAGGATCCAGAGAGGAGATCATCCTGAATTCAGGCGGGCCCTGAATCCAATGACAAGTATCCTCATAAGAGACAGAAAAGGAGAGAGACACACAGAGGAGAAGCCACGTGAAGACTGAGGCAGAAATTGGAATGCAGCCTCTAGCCAAGGATCCCCGAGGGCCAGGAAACTAAGACACCACCTCAGGTCTCAATTTCAAGTTCACACTAGTCAAGTTTTAGACCCTTTCTCTCTGGACTTCACTCTTGGTTAAAGTGACTTCTTTCAAGTGAAGCTTCTTCACTTTGAAAAAATACCCCAAACACAAGTCAGTAATTATTTGTCATATTACATTGAAGATGTTTGTACTTTAGCCTAAATATTTTAACTTTCCAGGAGTTTATACTCTTAAAAGATTATTCACCATCATATTTTGACATATTTTAATAAACAACACTATGATATGCAACAGAATGAAAAAACCCAACTCGTATGCATGATTTCTATCATTCAGATTATGCCGATCAAACATAGAACTCCTCAAAATATGGTTATCAACCTTCTGCATATAAATAGAAAGTAGATCTTTTTGACAAACATTTTTAAAATACGCAAGCAAAGATGTTAGCAAGCTATCACATGAATGCCAGGAGACAGGGAGAAAGAGTAAGAGAGAAAATCCTAGCATAGAAGAAATGAGGACAAAAAAATAGTACAAGACAAAATCTAAATGGATGCTAGACAGTGATGAGAGTGAAGTCAATATCAGTGTCCAGGATAAACTTGTTTTTTCTTACTTTAGCAGAAAAGTAGAAGCGAAGAAATGTGAGATTTGATGTATTTTTTATAAAATAATCTGGATATTCTTTTCTCTCTATTCATACTAACCCTGGTCAAGTAACCAAAAGAATATCCAAATATTTAGAAACTGGTTTGCAATACCTAATTTCACCAGAGGATGGTAGAATAAGGTCAAAACATGAAAAAGTGCTAATTTATATTTTTCTCTCAGGAGTTCAGAACAAAGTTAAGTGATACGTGTAATTTGTAGAATTGCAAAACTCTTTTTATTGAAAAATAAAATTTAGGAAGATGATATGGCTGATTAGTGGTCTGGTTGGTTTGCTTGTTAGGCTGATCCATTCGGCGTGGGGAAAGGAGAATGAGGAGATCTCCAGCCTGCGACGTTAAAATATGACCCACAAGTTCCTTATCACAACAAATCAACATGGCAAGAACCTAAGCCTGTGAAAGAACCTTGAATTTCTCAGAGAAACGGTTAAAAACAACCTGACTTGATTTGTAAAACTTCAGAAAAGCTGGGGAGAAGGGAATTTATTACCCAACCACAAGCTTCTGTTCAAAAACCTTAAAGAGCTTGGGAGGGGTGGGCGGGGGTCCAGGAGCCCTGGCAGCAAGGAGAGAGGGTCTTCACCTGCTCAGGAACGCTCCCAGTGGGCGCCTGTCCCCCTCATCCTCCCGACCTCCACAGACGGTCGGGAAATGTAGATCTCCCACAGAACTTCATCTGCTGAGCCAGGGCCCATGGGGGCAAGGTCAGACAGGCAGCAGTCCACATTTCCTTTTCAAATACTGACTGGGGACCTGCTGAGAGCAGACTACCAGATTCTGGGGTTTCAAAGGTAAAGAAGGTCTGGTCCCTGCCTTGAGAACATAGCAATGGAGAGCGTCAAGAGCAACTGTCTGCATCTGTCCTTGCATCCTGTGGGTTCTCTCACTAATGGTCCCACATTACTGTGTCAACAAGTACTCTGACCCTGAGCAACCGGGACTCAGTGTCTAGCTCCTCTCTGGGGCTCTGGGTCCTTCTGTCTCCCTTCTTGTCTGGTCCCTGGATTCCAAACTCCCCACTTTGGCTCATCTCTGAGACTTGACCCACCTTCCCAGCCCAGCCTACCTCTCCTAAACCTCATTCCTTGCCCTGTCTTCAGTATCCTCTGTTGACCCCATGGCAACCTAGTTCCGCCTTTGGACCGGAAGATGCCTGCAGGTGAGCCCTCTAAGTCTGGTGTTGACAGAAAAGCACCTCGTGGAAACCTACATAGGCAAAGGACGTGACAGTCAGTTATCCATAGACACTACAAATATTTGCACCATAATTTCAACTAATATTGTATCCCACTATTTCTCTGAGTCAATACAGACAAAATTTAAGGCATCAGAGCCTGCCCTTTGCATTTTAATCTCCTAGAAGTGATCCAACATAGAGATGAAGGAAGGAGTTCTGAGTTTCTGATTCCAGATCAGCTATTTACCTACTGTGTGACCATGAGTGAGTTACTGCCCATCTCTGAGTCTAAATTTCCTCATCAGTAAAGCCAAATTAGGAATAATACCATCTCTTAAGTTTGTTGTGAGGAGTAAATCAGATAATATATTAGCGGTCCTGGGCGACGTACTCGGCATAGAGTAAGTGTTCAATAAATGGTAGGATCGAATAAGACGGCTGCATGTTAAATCATTCAAGAAGTCTGAAAGTATTCGCATTATAAATTTTTATTGCTTGTTTTCCATCCTGAAATTTTCAAGTGGCAAATATATAAAATATCTAATTATGAAGAACGAGTTTTCACATCTGATTAGACAATGCCCAGCTCCTCTGGGGTTGCTCATTCAAGCTTCTCGCTTTTCAAAGTTTTTCACCTTCTGCCACTTGCATTTTGACTTGGATTTTCTTTTTACTATAGGCTTAAAGCAAATACATAAATTACAAAATTTTAACATAGAAATAGGTGTATGATGAAGAGTAAACTTTTCTCTCCAGCCTCCTTCCTATTTTTTTCCAGAGATAATCACTATTTTTACCAATTCTTATAAATCTTTCAAGCTTCTGAAGATATTCTTTCACACAAATGAGATCACACTATAATACTCTGTGCCTTGCTTTTCCAGTTAACAAACGACGTATCACGTAACACATGGATCTACTGCGTCGTTTTTCGTGGCAGCAGGGTGGCCCTTTCTTAGAAGTGACCTGTTTTGTTGAAGGAGTTCCCCTTGTGATGGGCAGCTTCTTGCAATTCCTGTTTCTATAAATAACAACATTTCATACACTTTTGCACATACACCTTTGCAACTTTGGCAAGAATATGGGTAGGACAAATTTCTAGAAATTCCACTATTAGGTCAAAGGATGCATTTTTAATTTGAATAGATATTGTTGCCAAACTACCCCCCAGTGACGTGGAACCAGATTGTGCCCGTCTCTCTGGACAGCGCATGAGAGGATGCGCCTTCCTACAGCCTTCCACACCACGTGGATTACCCAAGGGTTAAACTGCACTAATCTGCGGGAGTAGAAATACGACCTCTTTGTAGTATTAATTTTCGTTTTTTAAATGAGTGAAATCAAGCATTTTTCATTTACTTACTAGCCATTTGCATTTTTATGAACTACCTGTCAAAATATTTGCCCATTTTTCTATTTTTTAAATTAATTTCTGTCTTTTTTTATAGTAAAGTAATTAAGCCATTGTTTGCCATATGTGATGCAGCATTACAGTTGAAAGAGAAAATATCTGTGTCACTAGTTACACACTCATATTCATATATCACATAACTGTTCCATATAGACAGCCTAGTCAAGAAAAATAAAATAGAAAATTAAGGCTGATTTTACAGTTGTAGTAAGTGTCACTCTAGCATTTTATTATTGTAATTAATAAAATAAATTAAGTCATGTTCAGCAATGAATCATTTATTTACTATATTTACCGATTCACGGGAGTGACCCTCCAGATACACTTCACCATAATATTTCAGTCTTTATATCACTTTGCAAAAATTTACTGTACCAGGGATCAGGCCACACGTGCCCGGCCTGTAGAACTGAGTTTTGGAGCTTACTTCTTTTAATACACCACTTATACTTATTACATGGTGGGTATTGGGAATCATCAGGAAATTTGATTATATGATTCTGGAAGAAACCAGTGCTAACCAAAAAGAGCTGACAGTAGAGGAGTGAAGCGAGATGATCACATGCTCCTTTGTAGATTCTGGCGGGTGATGAGTGCTAACACTAGAAAAAAATTACCCTTGTCTGATTCTGCAAAATCTCATTGTCCAGTGAATAATGCCCCAGTTAGACTATGAGTTTCTGATGGATAGAAACTGTATCTTAAGATCCTTTTTTTAAATTTTCTTGTAGGAAGATGAGATCTACCCTCTTAACAAATGTTTAAGTGAACAAGACGTTATTGTTGACTACAGGTACAATGTTGTACAGCAGATTGCTAGAGCTTATTCATCTTGCTTGACTGAAACTCCACACCTGTTGATTAGTGACTCCCCGTTTCCCCTCTCCCCAGCCCCTGGCAACCACCTTTCCACTCTGATTCTATGAGGTTGACTTTTTTAGATACCTCATATAGGTGGAATTGTGTAGGGTTTGTCTTTCTCTGACTGGCTTATTTAACTTAGCATAATGTCCTCAAAGTTCATCCACATTGTTGCATATTAAAGAATTTCCTTCTTTTTTAAGGGCAAACAGTATTCCATTATGTGTACAGACCACATCTTTGATCCATTCATCTGGCAATAGACATTTCGGTTGTTTCCACATCTTGGCTTTTGTGAATAGTGCTGCAATAAACATTGGAGTGCTAATAATTTCTTCCAGATCCTGATTTTAATTCTTTTGGATAAATATCCAGAAATGGGATTGCTGGATCATATGGTGGTTCTATTTTTAATTTTTTGAGGAACTTCCATATTGTTTTCCATAATAGTTGCAAAGTTTTGCATCCCCACCAACAGCGTGCAAGGTTGCCACGTGCTCATCAACACTTGTTGTGTTTTGTTTTGTTTTTGCTTTTTGATAACAGCCATTCTGACAGGTGTGAGGTGATATACAGTTGTGGCGTCTATTTGCATTTCCCTGATGTTTAGTGACACTGAGCACCTTTTCATATGTCTGTTGGCCATTTGTATTTCTTCTTTGGAGAAATATCTGTTCAATTCCTTAGCCCATTTTTTAAACTGAGCTATTAGTCTTTTACTGTTGAGTTGTAAGAGTTCCTTATATGTTTTGGAAATTAACCTCTTATCAGATATGTGGTTTGCAAATATGTTCTCCCATTCTGTAGTTGCCTTTTCATTTAGTTAATCATTTCCTTTGCTGTGCAGAAGCTTCAGTTAAAGGTAGTCCCACTGGTTTATCTTTGTGTGCCCTATATTTTACAATTTCCACAAATACTTGCTGTCTAAATATGAAATTAACAGACACTTGTAACTATCTTGAGTGTTACACAGTGGTTATTAACATCACACACTGGTCTCAAACATAATCAGTAATTTCAGGATAAATACAATTATTCCTCATATCTAACTATCTCTGCTATGTCCCTGATTCATCATTCCTTCACACACACATACCTTATTCTTATAATCTCGTATTTTATTTAATGCACTTAATTCTTAAGAGATTTTCTTCATCATCTACTTCTAACTATGTAAATGTATTCAGTATTTACTATACCATTCATCTTCTACAGCAGTGTATTTTGGGGAAACAAACACAGATATAGGGAAAACAACAGACCAAAAAATGTTACAAGTAAAGGTCAACGTTATCCAACCGTAACCACATGCTCTCACGCCCTGGAGCTTTAGGGTGCCTTAATCTAGCTGAAATAGTTCTCATGAGCTAATGCCATTAATGAAGTTGACGGATCTCACTTCAAGTTGGATAAAGTAGTTTTAAAGGTCATCTGCTCACAAGATTGAAGACAGTGGTGACTCTTCTACCCTTAAGCTTCTCTTGCTCCACACACGCTTCGATTTATGATAAGAACGTGACCGAGAAGACTGTGCAGATCCGGGACTCTCAGAGTGGGGAGATGCCCTCCGCATGAGGTTCCGGGAGATGACCCTCTGAAGATTCTTCATGGAAGACGCTGCAGCCATCGTGATCACCCAGGGATGGTCCAGGGCCTGCCCAGCTGACATGCGATGACCAGCCTCCAAAATCAGTAGTTTGTCTATAAAGTCCTTCGCCAAGTGGGAAATACTTGGCCAAGGCTGAGAAGAAAAGTAAAAAAATAACATAGAATAAAATAAATATACACACACACCCCCATA